>NC_056741.1:912178066-912265566 GCF_019279795.1 Protopterus annectens | reverse complement strand
TGCAATGTCCCACCTAAGTGGCTCATTGCTTATGCAGCATGGAGCTCACTAGAAACACTGCTAATTGCAATGAGTCTAGGCTGTTTCCTTACATCTAGAATGGGAGAGCCAACATTGCCTGTGCACTCCTCTTCTGTGTGGCCCCTCTTCTGCCTGTGCCATTAATTAAAGGCCATCTGTGGAGCAATAAGGGCTTTTTCCTTCTGTACCACTGGGCTGCATTTAGTTGAGTTTTATCTTATTTTATTTTATTTTTTTATTTAAAAGAAATTCTGACATTTTACCAACCAGCTGCTAATATTTTAGAATATACATCTGAATGGTGAGGTAAATACAGCAAATGTTTTCCAATGTTAAAGAACTTAAATGTATTTGAATTCATGGATCACCAAAGAACTATTCTCTAAGCAAATTTGTTAGAAATTTGTCAAATAATCAGATTTACTGTAAGTTGTGTATTTATCATATATATTATTGATAAAGTTGTTCATTCACTTTTGATTTTGAATAGGGCAGCCTCAGTGGTGCAGCAGTTAGCATTGCCACCTCACAGCAAGAGGTTCTCTGGTTTGATCCTTGGCTGGAGTGCCTTCTGTGCGGAGTCTGCATGTCCTCCCTGTGGTCACATGGGTTTCCTCCGGGTGCTCTGGTTTCCTCCCACATCCCAAAGACATGCAATAGATGGACTGGTTGCTCTAAATTGGCTCTAGGCGTAAGTGCGTGCATGTGTGTGCCTTCCATGGAAGGTTGGGCGCCGGGCTGGCCATTCAACACCGTAAAGCTCCACTGCCAATCATGAGCAGACAGGTGATCTGATGTGGTGACCCCTAACTGGGAAAAGCCAAAAGAAGAAGTCATTGACTAATTTAGGTAATTATTACCAGAAGCCTCCAGTTTCAGAAACATATAGTATTCTTAGAAATTAAAAATGACCAAAAGTAACCACAGTGTCAGTTGTAACTAAAAAAGAAAAAAAAATCCAAAGCTTACACTGTCAGCAGCAGGAATCACTTGCAGTCAGCCAACTCTTCAGTGCAAGCTGTTTTTATTCTTCCACATAAAAAAACACACAGCTTGAGCGCGTTCATCCCCTGAAAATGGGGACTTCATCATAATCTAATTGCAGTCCATAGTAAATTCATTTAAATACTGTTTAAAATAAATAATGTCACCACCCTTCCCACTCACTTAAAGGTACCACTACAATAATTCATCCAAGTAAAATGTACTAACTATGAAAATTATAACAAAAAACACCATTAAAAAAAAACTTTTCACATTTTCATATTTACACGCCTCCTTGGCCCTCTTCAAAAGGAACCTTGACAATTGGATGGGAGAAAGGAAATTCACCCCGAGGATCACGTCAGTTGCCCTGCTAGACAGGAGACCAGGGAAGTAAATAGTGTGGGAAGAAATAGCCAGGCAATTGTTATGGCTAGGCTTGTATAGGCCCTAGGGCGGATAGCCTAGTACCAACCTATGAACCTATAAACATTCCAAAATATTCATTAAATATAAACTTTGAAAACTTTCTAAAGTTAAAATTCAAAAACATTTTGAATAAATATATTAAATTCTTTAACATATTCTTAAAAGTGCTGAGAAATTAACCCCCTCCCTGTTTGAATACACAGTACTTATGAGGTAGCTTTCCTCACTAATATTGGTTTTAAGGATACCATCTCATTAAGACCTGGTGCATGTGTTCTAACTAGTTTTATTTGCCTCTTAGTCTCCCTTCCCTCTATGTAATTCCTATAATCACCCCTCCCCCCAGGGTTTGGTCTTCCTCGCTCTACAATACCAATAAAAACTGAAGAAAATTTATACATACTAAAGAGTGTTTATATAGGGCATTATTTATATTCCTTGTAGCAATCTGATATTGGTGCTCATATATCCTGTCCCTATGACGCCTTTCCGTCTTACCTACATAGTAAGCTGTACAGGTTTTACAAACTGCCAGATAAATCACCCCTGATGTTTGACAATTTCCTTTTTCAAAAAACAATTTAGACTTCAAAGTGTTTGGCAGGGTTAAAGTGTTCTTAACTTGAATATACTTGCATTGTGCACAAGCAGAACATCAAAACTCCTTTAAGGTTAAGCCCTGTTTTGTATACAAAAGTGGGTTCCTTCCCAACAACTGAAAGTATTTTGGGATTATTTTTAAGAATGGACCAATTATTTTCAAAAATCTTTTTCACTTGTTTAACCTGTCCACTAAATGGGATAACCATAGCCCTATGAAACTCTTTCTCATCTTCCAAAGTTTCTTTTGCTTGTAATGCATCACCTAGCAAATGCGAAACCTTAAAACGTCGAAGGAACAGATCAGTGGATTTTTTCCCAGGGAATAAATTTGCTGATCCAAAAAAAAAAATGTACAGGCAAAATGAAGTGGGGGGGCTTTGCCCCCAACACCCCCTCAACTTAAATATATCAACTCTGAGATCACACCACAGTGGAGAAAACAGCAAAGTCTGGAGAACGGCCCATAGATTTTTTTTCCCTGTGAAAAAAATCAATGTTCTGTGCCTTCAACATTTTCAGGTTTTGCGTTTTAAAGTTTGATAAAAGAGCGTTCGCTAATTTAAGCGGTCACTCTTCTGATAGGAACCCAGATAACAGATGGAAGAGAGGACTGGTATAACAAGAATATTATTTTGCTGTACTAGCTCTTACAGTGTGTGTGTGTGTGTGTGTGTGTGTGTGTGTGTGTGTGTGTGTGTGTGTGTGTGTGTGTGTGTGTGTGTGTGTGTGTGTGTGTGTGTGCAAATATGTGGTCTGCTAATGATAATAATATATGTTCCTTAATAGCACAGGTTGCTAGGGTGTTCAACAGAGCACTGCAGAAATGCTTAAATTGAGCAAGTCGCAGTCATGCAAATTTACACAATATTTTTTCCTGAAGGGGGACTGTGCATGACTGTGAATCTATAAATGGTGGTACAGACCAAGCAGCTCCACAAACCTGATAACTATGAATCCCTGCCTAAGATAAAGGATCATTATTAATTAATTTCCATAACAGTACAAGTAAGTTAATAGCAATGTACATCAAATATGGCAAATTAAAGTTAGAATGTAAAAAAAAGTGAAAAATATATATTCCACTATATACTGAAAGTTATTCTAAGAATCATAAATATTCAGCTGTAAATCTTCAAAACTGTAATCAGAAATGAACAAATGGACTTTTTTGGAAATCAGTATTTTATCAGAGGGTCATGCACCTACCAACTCCCAAAAGGTAGGGCTGTGATCGATGTCACTTGATTTA
Organism: Protopterus annectens; assembly: GCF_019279795.1. Classification (NCBI taxonomy): domain Eukaryota; kingdom Metazoa; phylum Chordata; order Ceratodontiformes; family Protopteridae; genus Protopterus; species Protopterus annectens. The sequence goes on along the minus strand of NC_056741.1, from coordinate 912,262,280 downwards.
ATCACCTCCAAAGCCACTATTATTCTTTGACAAGTTATATATTTCATTTTTGTAAATAATAATATTAGTAATAATATTAAATTGAAAAAAAAAATGTAATATTTGCCTTTTTGCTTTATTCATCAGATTTGTAAAAAAGCACCATTTTCAAAGGTCTGTGTTCATATGTAATTTGAACATTAGTGTTTTGGCAGAAGCCGTGACTCCCATAATGTAAAAAACAGAGTAGCTTTCGCATGTTATGGAATTCAGTCCATAATGGGTTGAATTACTGAGGTATAAATTGTCACAATGATCTACTTGAAATGACTAGATAAGTCTTTTAGAATTAGAAAATATGCATACTGACTTTGGCACACACATTCTTTAAATTCTTAATTTTTTTTCAACCACTGCTCCTAGATCTTTAGTGATGGCACCTTTTTATGCTTTGGCCATTTATTTTGTAATCATATTTTGTTGTTTTTGCAAGTCTTGTGATGCTACAGTTGCTAACATTAAAGGTGAGGTCACTACTACTACACCAATTATATATTTTATAGATCATGTTGGAGAAGCTTTTGCAGCTATTATTGAAGTAATTAAGTCACCCAGTTTGTAACCATCAGCATATTTGGTTATAGTCCATTTTCCTATCTGTGAAGAATAGTATAAAAAGAAGTAACTCCATAAAATAAACTTTTGGGGCTGCACTGGTAACCCATTTGTTGACAGCGTTATCTAGAAAACTTTTTGACTGACAGTGGTTCCTAGCTTTTAAAGGGATACATTTTACTACTCATTTTAATGACTGCTGTCTAAACTGGAGAAGAAATTCTTATTCACTATATTAATGACCCCCAAGAGTCAATTAGTACAGAGACTTGTAGGGTATGGATAGCCACAGTAACCACTGGTAATATCTTACTAGCTGTATGCAGCACTACAGGTTCATCCCAGGGGTTCCACTTGTGTCTCTGTTGGACAGGGGTAATAGGTGTGCGTGGAAATAAGGGTAGAACTTGACTAGGCTTTTAAGGGCCCTAGGGCCATTAGCTTAGTGACTTCCTATTATCTTACTGTATATACACACAGAAGTGACTGCAGTTTTAATCATAATGTTTACAGAGTCCTACCTAATACAGCAACCCTTTTCTGATTTTGTTTCCCAGAGGGAAGCGCTGTGGTAGCATATGTGCAGAAATGCTGGGATCCAATACAATGCATAAATGCTAGCCTGCATTCTTCTATCTAGTAAGGGAAACACATTATTATTACACACAATTACATCACTATTAAGGGTAGCATATAGCATAAGGTAATTTATTTATTTAGCTATACAGTGAGGCCAAAGTAAAAACACATCCAAACAGGCATAAAATATCATTTGAATATATAATGAAATCATCCCCAACAAAAGCTGATCTTTCACAGTGAATGTTGAACGTGAAATGTATGATGAAACACTGTTTTATACTCCAAAAATAAAAATATAAAGAAGTAAGTGCTTTCATCTTTATGTTGTAATACAAATTTAGACTTCTGCTGAGACTTTAAAAATTTAGACCATCTTTATTTAGAGAATTAAGTCAAAGTATTTTGCTTTTGTTTTCTATTTATTGATTAGGTTGCTGTGGCAGCATTTGCATTTACACATAGATTATGGGGTTAGTTATTTGTCGTCATGTGGTTGGAGGAGAGCATTTGCATACTGCTGTAATTTTTTAAGCTATAACAGTATTTTTTGTAGAACTTAAAGAATTCCATTATCTAGGATGGTAGCTTATTTCAAGAAAGATAAATTAGACTTTTACCATCAGCATGTAATATTTTAAAGCAAGATCTTTTCTTTTCACAGGTCACAAGCTTTACAAGATAAGGTCTTGATGGCAAATTATCAGTTGCCAATAAAGAAAACATGTTTTATATATATATATATATATATATATATATATATATATATATATATATATATATATATATATACTCTCTCATTTTACCTAAACTAGAGAAGTGGGAATAGAGACACAGAGCATTTCTCTTGTTTTTTTCTTTTTAACATTTTCAAACTCATTCATGGCTTCAGCTCCTTTTGTCATATTGCCATTTGATATCTATAGCTCCTTGTAGCATCATGGCTTTATTTAATCCACTAACTCACAAATTAATGATAGGTAAGTGAAATAGTAGTTGGTGAGGAGCAAAATGACACCAAGATACACTTCAGTGAAAATATTATCCACTGTTTGTCACATAGCATCCATATTCTCATATTTACACTAATATTTTTATAAATGAGTTAGAGAGATATGTTAGCAAGAGACATGGTGTTAAATGTTTTACTGGGATACACAATGACTGTCAATATGTAATGCGCTATAAAGAAGATATTGATAGTTGTTCTAGCATTATGTAAATATGCAGTTTTGCCATATTTAATTAATATTGCCACTTCCAGTTAATTCACTGGATATTGTATGGTATCAGCTGAAAATTTACATGATGCCAAAGAAAAAGATGTTGCCTTTCCACAATAAACTGCACAGATTAAAAGATAGTGCATGTTGTTTATACTGTTAATTATGAATATAGGCATGGCATTTCATATTTTGTATTTATACTGTTAATTATGCACATAGGCATCACATTTCATATTTCTGTAAACATCTAAAAAAAGCAGTAAGGAATTTCTTACTATCATATGAAAGTTAAATCTGCTGCTGTTACTAAGAGTCTAGGTTGTACAGTTTCAAATATATGAAAAGTTGTAGAAATCTAGAGAAAATATAGGTCTAAATTTGTTTTTCCTTATAATATCCATCCATCCATCCACAACCCCTATTTCCATTTTTGCACATGGGGTCAGGGTATCACTTCAACAGTGACAATCATCTAGACCTGAGGTTTACACTGCCCAGTGGCTGGCCCTGTCTCAGTAGTGTCTCCACTCCAGGTTTAGTGTGTGCAATCCACGTATAGCTTGTCTTTTGGAATGAGGGGGGAACCTGTGCTCATGGAAGAAGCCCACATGAACATAGAGAAGACATGAAGACTCCGCACAGAAGGCACCGCAGTTGAGAATCAAACTAAGGAACATCTTGCTGTGAGGTAACAATTCTATCTGCTGTGCCACTGTTCCACCCCTGTTTTGCATTATTAATTTAAAGACTTTGAATGCATTGGCTGTTATCATGGTAAAAAAATTTTTTACTAAAAACATTTTGTACTTTTTTAAAGAGCAATCACTACCCAATATGTTTCTATTTGTATTTCCAAACTTAATTTTCAAAAATGATCAGAAATAAAGGGATATAAGTAGACCAATAAAGATATGACATTTAACAGCGTCTAGATGTGAATGAGTTAATAGATCAATCCATTAAAGCACTTGTGGCTGACAAACAGGATGTTCCCATTCTTTTGATTTCTCTCTCTGCCTCTGACTGCTTGCAAATCATATATTGGAAGACAGATTATCCAGCAGTGTCCAGAAATGGGGTGCAAGACACTGTGGAAGTGAGTTCCATCTCTGCCATTGCTATTTTGTTTAGCGGTTGTGCCTAGCCTGAAGAAACTTGGAATATGATCCATTGAGGAGTTTGCTAACTAACAATGAAGTGCATTTGCAGTGTACAAGACAAGGATCAAGGATATATAGACAGATAAATAGATAGATAGATAGAAAGATAGATCATTTTCTTAAAAGCGCACAAGTGAAATGAAAGATCAGACTCCCTACAGTATCAAGTCTTTGGGGAAGTTAACATGGCAGGATTATTTACCACCAATGTCTTTACTGAAGTGAAAGTTGAAAGAGGGTGGTGATGGCTTACTTTAAACAAAAGGTTATGTGCAATACCAGAACCTCCAGTCGCATGGTCTGGAATAGTGGCCATGTGACTTCATTTGACTGGATGCTGCTTTTACCAACAGCATAGAATCACTGTGAGGAAAGCTAGGCCTATTTCTTGTACATGTCAAGACTGTTTATGATCTTGGCCTTCACTGATGTGTTTAAATCATTGTTAGTGAAGAAATATTAATCACAGGAGGACTAGGGATTACATGTAAAGTGTAGGGACCACTGGTCTTGGACAAAGGTGTCAGCTCTTCTTGTGCACAAACTGACACAAAACACTGTTCGCTATACAGAGCATCTGCACTGCAAGCTGATTTCTTAAAGCAGAGCTTACATTGCTAAATGCAACATAATACTATAAAAGACTCAGAAAAGCTTATGAAACAGTGTCAAGAATCATGACTAGATGAAAATACAATATAATACATTTAAAACCTAGGGTGGAGCATAAACAGTTGTCTTTGTATCTATTTGGTGATGATCAACACCACTGAGTATGACAATTATGCCTTACCAGTTCTTACCCTAAACTGTACCTGCTTTCTCAAGGACATGTTTGGCCAGGTATGATATTTGGTCCCATGGAAGAAGTGTTCTTATAATGGACAGCACTATCAGTACATTTTCTTTAGTGATGACGGGGAGCTGAAAGCAATGGGGATTGTAGAGCTGAGACAGTCATCTCAGAAGTGGAATTTGCACTAAATTTATTTTCTAGGAAATTGGTAATGTCCACTGAGTCAGAGAAGGTTTTGCCATTTAGCAAAAGTTCTGTACATTTCTCAGTGATGTTTCTTAGTTTTCTTAAAACAACTAAAGAAGGATTTGTAATTATCCTTGGCTTCAGACACCAACCTGAATTCATGGGCTGCCTTAGTAGATCTAATAGCCTTTTAACATTCTTATTCAAATTCCCAACTTTTTTCTTAACTTAGGGTCTGTTGTCTGTGGATCACTAAAATTATTTGTTTTCAAATGTCCTATTATATATGGATCTGGATTGGAGTGCAGATTCTATACATTAATTTTTTGGATATAAAACTCCTTGGTGACTCTGCCTGCTGAGGCAATATCTGGGGAGATGTTGTTATAAGTAAATGTCAAGCCTTTATCACTAAAGAGGAGATTTGTGCACTTGAAGTCTGTGAATTCGGATAGATTAGTTTTGGTGGGTTTAGATAGTTTGAAGTAAAAGGTTACTAGCTCATGGTCTGATTTAACTGGACAGGAATAACTAGAAGAGTTAAGCTTTATGAGGCTACATTTGCAAATACAAGAACTACAACGTGGTGTGTCGGTGCGAAATAAGACCAAGAACAGAGAAAACCGCACCACAGGGACTGTAGGACAATATCATTTAATAAAATAAGAATAAAATCCACAGAACTACATTTGCAAATATCAAGTCAATAATATTTTGCCCTTTAGTTGGGCTAGTAATAATCTGGTCTATTAAAATTGTATTTGTTAGGTCTAAAAAACTGCTGAACATGTCCTACATTGGTGGTTGCTGGTTTAGGTACTCCAGATAACTGATGGAATGTTAAAGTATCACAGAATGATGGAGTTTTTATTTATGGGGAGTTCATACATAACAGTTAAGTACCTGACATGAAATTCCAGAATTATGGAAGAGGTCATGTAACAGGCAACAGAAAAACTGATATTTGATTTTATTTAGTGTAATTTGGGGTCTGATAAATTCAATTTGGGAGTCTCTGGGAATCTGTCTAGAGGTGATATGATCTTTGACAAATATGGACACACCACAACGGTTGAAAGGGGTTCCTATTACGTTGTTGAAGTTTTACAACTATGAACACCATATGGTCGAATACATATGTTCGAAGTTGTAAAACATTAACAGAAAAAAGAAAAACCTTACCTGACTGTTTTAAGCAGGGGGGCAAGCCCACCACACACACCCCGCTCTTTAAATATACCAACTCCGAGACCACACTATAATGCAGTACATTGCAGAAAGGGAAGATTTCCCTTTACTACACTGTAGTGCGATTTCAGAGTTGGTATATTTAAAGAGGGGGTGTGGGAGCACAGGGTGCCTTGCCCCCCTGCTTAAAGCAATCAGGTAAGTTTTTTTTTTCTTTAAGTATTCAAAGTTTTACAACTTCAAACATATGGGTTCGACCATATGGTGTTCGAAGTTGTAAAAATTTGATTACGTAATAGGAACCTGGTTGAAACTTGGTCTGAAGGAGTGGCATACATCAAATCTTTTGGACATGGAGGGACTACTTTCTGTAAACTGAAACCAAGTCAAGTTTCAGTGATTACACATGTTTGGATGCCTGCTAAATGCAAGAGTGCCTCAAGGTCATGTAGCTTGTTATTTAGACTTCTGGCATTGAGCAGAGCCACCTTAATTTGATCCTCATTTAATATTGTTATGCTTGCTTTCAGCATTTCAGGCGAGCATAGTGTACTGTAGTATCCTGAAGGTGTTACAACAGTTAGAATTATACCTTTAAAAAAAATGTTATACAGTTTGATTCAGAAATTCAACATAAACTAAATAATACAATGCAATCAGGAATGTTTTGCTAATAACAGATATGGGTTTATTATAATGGGATATTGTCATCATATGCACTGTTTTATTTTAGGTGAATGGAACATTGCAAAGCTTGCCAATGGAACTTGTTTCTGGTGCTCTGAACATATCATTTACTGGCAGCTTTGCCCTACTAGAGACAGATTTTGGCCTTCACATTTCCTACGACTGGAGATACTATGTTTCAGTGACTGTTCCGTACAGCTATGCTGGCTTACTTTGTGGGATCTGTGGAAATTTTAATGGGAATACTTCAGATGATTTACTTATGCCAAATGGCCAGCCTGCTGCCACAGTCACCGAGTTTGGTAATAGCTGGAAACAAAATAATTCTCATCCTTCATGCTCTGATGATACCGGCATGTTACCTAAATGCACACAAGATGAAACAACTATCTATGCCTCACAGCGTTTTTGTGGTTTCCTCACAATATCACAAGAAAGTCCATTACTCACATGCCAAAATACTGTGAATCCAATTGCATACCATAATAACTGTATATATGACATGTGTGTGACACAAGGGAGTATTGAAGTTCTCTGCCTGGCACTTGAATCATATGTACTACAATGTCAAAAACAAGGAGTTCTCATAAAGGACTGGAGAAACCTGACACAATGTGGTAAGGAACAGGAATGCTGAGTTTTATTTTTTTATGAATTGGTTATTTCGCTCCTTATGTCACATCTTCTGTACAGGCTTGTATAAATGCATGCAATTATTTTCAGTTTGGCAGCTGTCTGTCTTTAAGATTGTGCTTATATAGTAGAACATTTTTCTTCTCTTGCATTCCTCAAATTTCCCAGAAAAAAGCTCCAAATTATAACAAAACATTTTAAGAACAATAATTTTATAATCTTCAAAAATAAAACAAAAATCTGCAGTTTAATTAATTATAACAAATTAAATAGTATAAAAACATTGGTTAAGAAATGATACAAGTTATATGACAATCTTTTAATATTTAGAAAATTTTAGACAGTATGCAGAAAAATTAAAGGTAAGTTAGTCTAATACAAATAGTAATTGCAATATAAAGTGAGGGAATAACAGGTTTATGATATATTTAGAGAGAAAGTCAGGGAAAAGAATATGATAGAAGTTAGGAAGTAAGTGAAGAAAGGAAAGTAATAAGGCATAAAGAATGAAAATGTACTTGTTTACATTTAAGGATATAGTTTATTCTAGTTTTGAGCAAGAACACAGACAGATTTTAGCTATGGAGTCTTTCAGGGTGGTTTTGAAAGATGAGAGGGACGGTATAGAGATGATGGCTATAGGTAAGGAGTTCCAGGCCTTAGCAGCCTTGTACAAGTACAGGCAATGCCCAGCAGATTTGATAGGTTTGCAGACAGGAGTTTTTGGTCACTGGATCACATGGTTGTGTAGAATGTTGTTTAGCTCTGGACAGGCAGATGGATGCTGGATAATTTTATAAGTGGTAAGAAGCTGTGTGTATGTTAGTTGATGTGGCAGTTCTAACCAGTTTTAGCTTTTCAGTGCAATACATTAGTGGGTTCTAAAATGAGTGTTTGTTGCAAATTTAGCAATTTTTGTAGCATTGTTCAAGTTTTAATTTTTGTGAAGCCTGGAGGTTAGTAAGGATGACAGCACCATAAAGAAGTGTAGGGCGGAGATAAGTGATGGCAAGTATAGTTTTAGTTGCACTGGTAAGAAAGTTTTTGGCTCTGTAAAGAGGGATTTGGGGAAAGAATAGTAAGTTAGGTCTTTGTGGGTTGAGCATGAGTTGTGAGTTAGGAAGCCATGTTTCAGTGACTGTTAAAGCTTCCAGAGTAATTTTTTGGAAGTGTACCATGTTGTCAGATGTGCAAACGAGAGTGGAATCACCTGCATATTAAATTAGGATGGCCTGTTGTGTGGCTGTATAGAGAATTTGGTGAAAATGTTAAAAAGGAGAGGACCAAGGACAGAACCCTTTTGTACACTGGTAGTGACTGAGAGGTAAGGCAAGAACATGGAGTGCCATTTTACTGACTATGCCTGTTGGACAGATAGATTTTCAACCACTGTACAGTCGCCTGACAGAGACCTTGTGAGGACATTTAAAGTAGAGGTTTGCTGTGACAAACTGTGTTTAAGGCTTTAGACAAGTCTAGAAATAAGGAAAAAACCAGTTTGCCATTATCTCTAGCTGTAGGTATTCACTTGGAAGGTCATCAGATGAAGAAGAGCTCAGTTTAAGTTTGTTTAAGAGTAGTTTTATATAAGATGTGGGCAAAGGTTTGAAGGTCTGATGTGGATGTGGTGATATGGAGCTATTGGGCAGGGTTGAGATTAGATGTTGAGGAATCTATGGTTAGAGATGCTATGCTATGCTATCTATAAAATAAGAGTTGAACTGTATTGCAGTTTCGAGTGGTGAGTTATCAGAAGAGGGGTTTGGGTTGAATTTTTAGCCAGGATGCAAGATTTCTTTAATGGATGTCCAAAATCTTTTAGGGTACTGTTTAAGATTATTCTGAAAGTTATTATAGTATATTTTTTCATTTATTTGCTTTTTAGTATGATTGTGAAGCATTCTGAAGTTTTCAAGGTATTGAGGTTTTGTATATTTTTGCCATTCTTCCCATGTTTTTTCTCTGTCCTGCATTAGCATTATACTCTTTCTGGATAACCAAATTGCATTATTTGTTTTTAGTCTCTTCCTTCTAGGAGGTGAAAGGCTATTTGGGATATTTAGAAAAGTTGTGTTGAATTCTATTTCACCATCATCTAAGTGCAGGATTTTTAGGCAGGTTTCAGTTAATAGATGATAGTGTATTAAAGGCATTTCTTGGTTAAACTTGGAAAGGTTGCATGTTGTTTTATAAATATGTTGTTTAACTGGATGTGTAAGATATCTGGTCATATACATTGGGATATGATGAGAGAGTCTGACATTGTACCTGTGGTGGTGTATTTGCCTGGATCAAATACTAGGATCCAGTCTAATAGGGAATTTGATGTCTTGCTATAATGGGTGGTGCTATTAATTAGTATTATAAAACCATATAAGTTCATGACAGATGTAGGCGAGTTGCAGTTTATGTCCAACTAACTGACATTCACATCATGTAATAGTACTTTTTCTTGTGGAACTGTTATGGCTATGCAATGTAGCATATCTTTCAGTATAGCCATATTGTTGCCAGAAGGGATGTAAAGAACAGTAATTCATATTAGTTTATAATTGTTTATATATTTGATTTAATTATACATCAGAATATAAACATAAAAACAAAACTTGGAAAACACTGAAAATAAGTTTACAAACGTCCTTTAGGATCATTACTTCTTTACCATTTCTGACTAGATGTTTGAGTAAAATGGTGGCAAAAAGATACATTTACAGGCTTTGTGTCACTGTACTGAACATTTCAGAAAGTGGGTGTACTACAAAAAGAGGATAGACTGTCCTGTTAGATAAAGTGAATTCTTCTTCTTCTTTCGGCTTTTTCCCAGTTAGGGGTCGCCACAGTAAATCACCTGTCCGCTCATGATGGGCAGTGGAGTTTTACGGTGTCGAGTTGCCAGCCCGACACCCAACCTTCCACAGAAGACACACACATGCACACACTCATACCTAGGGCCAGTTTAGAGTGTCCAATCCACCTATAGCATGTCTTTGGGATGTGGGAGGAAACCGGAGCACCCGGGGAAAACCCACACAACCACAGGGAGGACATGCAGGCTCCGCACAGAAGGCACCCCAGTCAAGGATCGAACCAGAGAACCTCTTGCTGTGAGGAAGCAACACTAACCGCTGCACCACCATGGCTGCCCTGTTCAGTGAAATACTGTCATGGTATTAAAGCTACTTAACATTTCAAATGCTGTAAACAGGCTACATTCATAGTATGTCTGATGGGAAGTAATTCAAGGAGCAGAAACAATGTTATGCTTGGTTTGTGAGGATATAGATTTACTAGAGGTAGACCTCGCAACAATACTTTACTGTGTATGTTGGACAGTATCATTCAAGTATGTTTTTTTTCTGTTTTCTTAAACTGAAATAAATGTAGTTCATAAAGAAAAACAAACACAGAAATGAAACAAAGTTTTCCAGAGGCCAAACCCTGGGTTCCGCAGCGTGGGTGGCAAACCTCTACAGCCTTCAGACTGATGCTACACCACCAACTCTGTGGTGATGCAGCTGTGTTAAAAGTAAAGAAAAAAAACTCACTAAAAATGTGGGGGACCACTGAAAGTGCACAACATAATGAGGGGGACCACTGTAGATAATAGAAGCCTACTACTACTTTTTGACCAAGCATGACTAAAAAACCAAGTAAAATTGTTCACAGAAACTGCACTTCAGTGTGGGACAGCTCCCAATTCACTAATGACGTCTCTACTCAATGGAGCTGATTAGCCCATGTTCCTGGTTTGCTTCTTTCTTAAATACACAATATTGTGCCTTTTCATAGCATGTTGAATATCAAACATTAGTATGGTGAACATTGAGCAGAATGCAGAGTGCTTGCAATCAGGCTCAGAGGTTTTTCTCTAAGCTTAGTGCATCAGTTCTTACCCCTCCTCCCCACCACACACACACACACACACACACACACACACACACACACACACACACACACACACACACACACACACACACACACACACACACACACACACACACACACACACACACACACACACACGCACACACACGCGCACACACGTTTCAGCAGTAATGAAAGTAGTGGAAAACTTCTACTTAGAAACTACAGAATAAGAACAAAGATATTTTGCAAGACTTAACTGTGATTCATGTCCTTCAAAACTAGTCTCAGTTCAGAACCATCTCTCTTTACTAAAGGAAAATTCCTTCTGTAACCTACAAGTACTAGTGGTGTGCATTAATTCTTTGGGGTCTAGCTGCTACAAAATAGAGGAACAACCTTTAATTCCATTACAGAGTCAAGCTAACCATTACAAATAAGAATCTATGCCACAGTCAAATACTAGAATAATTTAGCTGCTAAAAAATTCCCTCTCTACTTGCCTCTTAGAACAGCAATATGCTACCAATACACACTGTAGCCCTATTACTCTTGTCAGTAGCAGGTCAGTTAACCTCCTATCACATCATATTAAAGTATACAATTCACACCCACCATGCCCTAACCCCTTACTCACAAATGAATAAACTAAATAACATCAGTATATCCCCCTCTAACTTCAACACCACCTCCTTTCAGCAAACTTCATACACCCTACTACCACAACATCATACTCCTCAAATCTGCATGAAATATCACATGTACTTACTTAAAATGCTAAAATACCTAACCAACATGGCAGCTAAGCTAACCTTCTGTAGTGACATTCACCCAAACCCTGGACCTAATAATACACTAACCAATTTACTCCACCAACTCCCACCCAGCCACACATTTAACTTAATAAACCACCCCATAAAAACAAATGACCTCTTAATATTAAACAAAAATATTAGAAGTATTTCAAATAAAATTTAAGACCCACATGTCACTTTTTCTCTCTATACATCAGGGATTGTTGTAATAACTGAGACCTGGCTAAAACCAGAAACTAGGGATGATGAAATTCTTGCACCTGGATATAACATTCTTAGGGCAGACAGAAAAGGCAAGAGACGAGGTGGCATAGCCATGCTATTTAAAAACAAACTTACTTTAGTGGCCAGTAACCACAATGCTCCCCAATTTTGACAATGCTGAAATGATTTATACAATACTAAAAATAAATTCTAATAAGTATATAAATATAAATGGATCCTTTATACCACCTGGAAGCAACCACCCCACTATGGAAAATATATTACATTGACCCTCAAAAACCCTGCCCTAGTAAACACTAATCATCAGAGACTCTAACATTGATTGCTCAAGCTGCAACTCTCAAAACTGCACTAATGACATTAACCTTCATGGCTTCTCCCAAATTATTCAAACAACAACCAGAACTGATAAATCATCTGACAGACACTCCATCCTCGACTGTATCCTAACAAACAGACTTTCACTCTCCTTTCACTCCAGTTGCCTCCCAGATAGCCTCAGTGACTGCCTCCCACCAACTAATAAGGAACACAAAAACTATAATAACCCCCAGAACAGTAACTCCATCCTCAAACTCTGCAGCTGGTCTCCACTCAAATATCTACCCTTAGAGGAGACTGTGAAATATTTTAACTCTACCTTCATAGATATCCTGAACAACCACATACCACCCAGAACTATAAGAATTAAATCTAACTATGCTCCATGGCTAAGTAAGGAAACCAGGTCACAATCCCACAAATGAAATTGCCAAACAGAGATACCTTGAGCTTAGAAATAAGCTCAAAACACAAGTTAAACTAGACAAGACCAAGTATTATCATAACATCCAAACTATGCATCACAACAACCTAATAAAGTTCTGGTCAGCTATCAGTAAGATTCTCCTACCAGGGAATGTTAGCAACTCCCCCCAACCACTATGTCCAATACAGATAGCATAGCCACCCAGTTCCATAAATACTTCACTGCAACAATTTTAGCTCTTTCAAATAACTGTAGCTCCACTCCTCTTACAGTCCTTCCTATATTAAATAACAACAAAAATGCATTTTCACTTCAACCAGTCTCAACAGATACGATAAAAAAAACTGCTCATAAAAAATTTAAACCTACCACACTTGCAGCCAACAGACTACTCGCAGATTATCTTACAGTTGCTGCAGATGCAATCACCTACCCTGTATCCATACTTATTAACAGATCCATCTCTGTACACCAAGTCCTTGCTATATGGAAAACTTCCCATAGTATCCCATTACACAAAGGAGGTATATCAACAGAACTGTCAAATTATCGATGTAGCGTTGTCGCCTCACAGTTAGAAGTTGACCGTTCGATTCTCAGTTATAGCGTCTTCTGTGTAGTGACATGCGTGAATGGGTGTTCCTTCATTGAAGGTTGTGCGTTAGGCCCGGCAAGCCAGTACGTAAAAATCTACTGCCAATCATTAACGGACCGGAGTTCCGCTGTGGTGACCCCTAACCAGGAAAAGCCGAAAGACACAAACAAACAAGCCATACTTTCTCCCCATCTAAAATTCTTGAGAGATGTATTCATACACAAATCATGCACTATCTCCTATCTTACAAACTACTATCAAATACTCAACATGGATTCCATCCTGACCAAAGCACTACTGCCGCTCTTACGGCCTTCACTAACACTGAGGAAAATTCATCTCCTTTATATTTCTTGACCTTTCAAAAGCCTTTGATATGGTGTCACATAGCAAACTGATAAATGTACTAATTGACTTGAATCTTAGTCCAGCTACTATTACATGCTTCCTAGACTACCTAACGAACCGGCGACAAGCTGTGCAATGGCAGCAAAACCTATCCTCTCTTCTACCTGTTACCATAGGAGTACCTCAAGGATCAATGTTAGGTCCTCTACTATTCTGACTTTCCTAACAAACTTCAAGCTTCAACACAACATGCTTCTATCATACATTATGCTGATGATTCCACACTGATATGTGCAGCTTCATATCTACATCAACTACAATTAATAACACAAGATTATTTCTCAAGGGTGGAGACATGGCTATCTAATTCTGAACTAATACTAAACCCCAACAAAACCAAACTCATGATTTTTCATCCCACAGGGCACACTGTACCCCTCCCCACTTTCAATATCTTATCCTTGAACAGCAACATCATTTTACTCATTACCCACACTAAGTTATTGGGAGTAGTTATTGATAACAGTTTAAGATCTGACATTTATATCACACAAACAGTGAAAAAATGCACACAAAGCTAAGTACCCTATATAAAAAAGAATGATATCTTACTGACAATACAAAAGCAACTATTGCTCAAACACATCTTATTTCAACTATTCTCTATGCCTCTCCAATTCTCATCAACCTAAGGAAGTCAGACTTAGCTAAACTAGAATCATGCTATAACAAAATAGCCAGGTTTGCCGGTGACTCTCCATTCAGGTCACACCACTGCATAGCACTCAAAAAACGTAACTGGCTAGAACTTCCCAGCTTCCAGTCTATAACCAACTCACCACAGCCCAGAAAATTTTAAACCATCCAGAGAAGACCCCTTCCCTCCAAAATCTCCTCCTTCCTTACTCTAGCAACTGCAGTCTACATTCAAGGAACAAAACTTTATTAACAACAGGTAGGTAAGGCAGAGAAACTACAGAATATGTACACCTTAGTGGGATGCTGTGATTTTACAGGACTATAGGTGAGGTCCATAAATGCAGCTCAGGAGATGGAATCATTCAGAATGAAAGTAGTGGGCTCCAACACTGCTTGTAAAAATTGTCAATTTATAAGAATGATTGTTTCTACATTACTAGAGGCAAGGGCCACCGTTTGTAGTTTCTGTAACTCAGCCACAATAGAGGTAAAATGTTTCTAGGGCTGTTTGTGAATAGCTTGTTAATTGTTCCATAAATTAGTCTGTACAGTTGCTAAATTTTATTATTATTGTAGAATGTAGAATTTTTTTTACTGTAGAATGCATAAAGCTGTATGACTACTTTGTTTTGTATATGTGTATGCTAATATGTTTGTCATTGTCACTGGAGCTTTTCTCCCCAGGCCTCCACTGAAAACAGGCTCTTTTTTAGGCCAAGTGGACTTCCCCGGTCATCAGACTGAAATAAATAAACAAATTGTTCCTAAAAGTAACTGTGTGCCTGCAATTATGGATTGTGAGAGTGGAATAATATAAGAAAAAGAAGTTGGGGAACATAGAGAGCCTAAGTGACAAATTCCAGAGTACAAAAGGATACTGTAGTCTAAGGGTAATGTGGATAACACCACAGCGAGAAGAAAGAGAGCATGTGAAAATGAGAGCAACATAAAAAAGAAGCAGGAGATCAGTGCAGCAAGACCCTGGGGTGGGGGGGGTGGGCACATGCTGTGGCGTGAAGAGATAGGCTAGGTGATATCTGGGGGACTAGTGACCCAGAATTACTGGATATGATGTAGGTAAGACAAGACAGTTAAAGCAGACAGCACACTAGTCCAGCAGGGATATTTGAACAGCCCTGTTAGTAGATGTGGCTGCAGTCTTATACTTAAAAACTGCATAGAAAATAAGGAGGCGTATCAAGTCCAAAGCAGATTAATCTGTTGTTATTGTAGTTTAGAGCAATAACCAACCTGAATTCAAGTTAGAGGCAAAAAAGTTGTACCTTAAAATATAAATGTACCAGAAAATTTAGATGTTCAGTAACATTGTTTGGACAGACAAAGCAAACTTTTAATCAACAAAAAATCCAAGTCAGACACACAGCCGCATGAGTTGTAAGAATATATATCAAATTATATATCAGTTCTATAGAAAAAAAATGAATACATCATATGATTTTAGTGCAGTCAGCTTTCAGGCCATTGATGTAAGACACACCAAGCCCTGGGTTACAGTTTTAAATCTGCAGAACTGCTTCCACACAACCATTTAAAACTCAACTACACTAATCACAAATGTACGGCAACATCTAACAAAACTACCTGCTCAAAATGTACAAAACATCAGAATATGTGGGGTGAAGTACCGATTAATGCAAATGCTCCCTGCACTAAACAGCAAAGGCATATTATGTAGGGGACAGGTCCCTTGTATATCTCATGTGGGATGCTTCATCTTTACCCCCACCCTTACTTTATTATTCTCACTCAAAGATCACTCACACCAGCTCAAAGAAACAGCAATCACTATTTCTCTGAGAATCAAAGTAGGATAAAATGCAGAAATCCAGCCAAGTCACATATTGCTACAATGTGTAGCAAGCAAGGATTATCAGTGAATGCAACAAGCATATATGCTGAAGTGACTGTAAATCAGCACTTACATTATAAGGGTCGGAATGTAAACTAAGGCAATTTCATATGCAAGTAAGCATGACAGCACAGAGAGAAAAAATTATTTGTCCTGTCAGTCTGCATAATGTTGCTGCTAAAGCAGATCTAAATTAGTTACCCGATGAATAAAAGACATTCAAATATTTAGGGTAAACAAGAAGCAGAATGTGGCATACTGTGGAGGAAGCATCGTTAAGCATGGCATGTTCATCCTTACAAATAAAATGCTGCCGACAAGGCAGAAGTTAAGCAAACAGAAGAGCATATAGGAACTCACAACAAGCAGACCAAACCAGAACAGAATATGACTATGATTTCTGGGTTTAAAGACAAACCCTGTAATATAAGCACATTCTCAATGTGCACGAACGAGCTGAAGACTGATGAAAGCCATGCCGCTAAGAGGAGTCAGGCCAAACAGCCCCTGTGCCCAAAGAAGTCTGACATGTTGGTGATAAACCATATGATTCATACAAGCATTCTGGGGAAATGATGAACATAGGAGCTCTGAAGCTGTACCTGTAGAGTGACATATCCTCAAATGGTGCATTCTGCTTCATTAAGCATGGCTTAGGATAAGTAGATTCTTTTCTTTTCCATTCTGCAATCTTCCCCAAATGGAAACATCATTGTACAATTACACCATAACTTCTAGGGGTGATAACTCATACACGACTAATATTTATAGCTTCCTTAATTTCTGTGTCTGTTTGATTTATAAATGTGGGCCATTATGTAACAATCTTTCATTCAGCATACTTGCAAAATTTAACTTACTTGCCATTTCAATAATCAGATCTTTTCTTTCTGAAATCTCTACATAGGTATTACATATGGGTTTTTCAAGAACACAAATGTAGATTTAGGAACACAGGCCATCTGAACTGAAATAAGCTGGTAAACTAATCTGATTTTCTTTAAGTCCCCCATTTAATTCTGATGCTTGGGAAACTTCATGTCACTAGACAACTTCACGTGTCCATTTCACATTTAGGATAGACAAATATGGAAGTTTACAGGTTCATAGGTTCATAGGTTCATACTAGGCTATCTGCCCTAGGGCATTTATAAGCCTAGCCAGAGTGTGTTTGGCTTTCGCCACCCATTTTAAATTAATTTTGCTATGCCCTTTTTCGAGGTTAGTATACTGTGCCTCTGTTTAACAGTGACACAGAAGTGATACCCGGGGTAAACCTACGATCTCCCATCCACTCATCAAGATTCCTCTTGAAGAGAGTCAATGAGGGACTCTGCCTAACCTGGACTGGGATTTTATTCCAGAGTGAAGGGAGCCTCTGGGTTATGAATCTGTCCCTCCAGCATGTCTACAGATGAACTACACTGAGGAAGCAGGATCATAAGTAACCGTAAACACGTGGAGAAAGACAGGATATGTAGTACAATATATTAGTGACTTTTAGGACTCTATGTTCCATACCAGAAGTATACCCCTCATTGGTAAGATCTAACCATAAATTAATCACTATGGACATCCATATCCCCTCCCCACCCCCAGCAAAGGAAACCATGGTCAAAAACTTCTCAAAAGCAAACTTCCCACTTCTCAAAACCGAGGTAGAATCCTTCAAAGCCCCAGGGCCAGTGGAAAATACGGCCCAAACTGCAGAATCCTTTACAAATGCATTCTATGGATACCTACAGGAATGCATGGATCATGCTATCCCAAATAAAACCAAGACACACTCCTCCAAAGGCAGGAGACATGTCTGGTGGATCCCAGCCATAAATAAGCTGTACAACAGAAGGAGGAAGCTACTACATGGTAGAGCAAAATCCCTGAAAGGGAAGGCAAATCTGATCAGTACTAGCAAGAAACTACGATCCCTCATAAAATCATCTAAGGCTAGCTTCGAAGGAAAAATTGCACAAGACACTAAAGATAATCACAAGGCTTTCTTTAGTTATGTCAGAAACCTGGGTGGAAACTCCCAGATATGCTCTGAGTTAGTGCAAACTGACATAAAATACACTGAACCCACAGACATTGCCAACATCCTGGCAGACAGGTTCAGTGCAAACTCCCCCCCCCTCCCTGAAATGAGCAAATGACTATCCCAACAGAGTGTAGCCTCCCTGACATCACAGATGTACAGGTGAGAGCTGCCCTCTCCAAAGCAAAAAACACAGCATCAATGGGACCGGACGGTGTCCCAGGCTGCGTTTTACATGAGCTCCAAAAAGAACTGAACTCTCACTTAAAATCACTGTTCAGTCTCAGCCTTACAACAGGATATGTACCCAAAGAATGGCATACAGCAACAGTGGTCCCACTCCATAAAGGTGGTGCCACAACAGACCCCAGAAACTATCGCCCTATAAGCCTAACTAGCCTGGTCTGCAAAGCTATGTAGCGTATCATCATGGAACTCATAAACAAAGACATTGGGGATCTCCAAACACTGGATCCTACCCAATTCGGCTTTGTTAAGGGCAGATCTTGCCTCTTGAACCTGGTCAATTTCTTTGAAACAGTCACGAAGGCCATAGACGAAGGGAAGGTAGTCCACACAGCCTACCATGACCTTGCAAAAGCCTTCGACACAATACCCCACTCGGGCATCATAAATAAGCTCGCCAGCTTAAATATCAACCCCTATGTCACAAGATGGGTTGCAAACTGGCTCAGGGATAGAACCCACATGGTCAGAATTGCAGGTGCCATGTCGGACTATAAACCAGTTACAAGTGGCGTCCCACAAGGCTCAGTCCTGGGACCTCTCTTGTTCGGTATATATTTCTCTGAGGTACAGGCTAACACAGAAGGACTATGGCTGACAAAGTTTGCAGATGACTGCAAACTGGGGGCCATAATCGACTCACCGGCTGACACAAGCATCCTCCAAAAAGGTCTCACAGAGACGGATAACTGGTGCCAGAGCCATGGCCTAAAGCTAAATGCCAAAAAGTGCATAGTCATCCCCTTTGGGAAAAACAAAGTGCCCACAAATTACCACATAGGTGGTAATCCATTAAGTATGGAAGAAGTAATTAGGGATTTGGGAACCCAAGTAGATTGCAATCTCTCCTTTGACAATCACATTGCCAAAGTGGTTAGAAAGACATTCTATATAGCCCACCTTGTGATGAAGAGGTTCACATCTAGATCAAGAGAGGTCATTGTGCCCCTCTACTCATCACTCATCAGGCCCATAATTGAATACAATGCCCCATTTGGGATGTACCTTACCCGACACCTGCTACAACTAGAAAGACCCCAAAAGTACCTCACCAAGAGGATCAAGGGACTCAAACAGATGCCCTATGCAGTTAGGCTAAAGAAACTCCAGCTCTACTCAGTTGCTTACCGCCTACTCAGAGGCAATCTGTGCCTGACGTATAAAGCCATGTCCAACCCAGAATTAATGGACATGCTCTACCTCAAGAAATCCAAATCCATCAGAACTACACGCTCCAGTGACTTAAACCTCAGCACAGAAATAAATAGAACATGCTGGAGGGACAGATTCATATCCCAGAGGCTCCCCTCACTCTAGAACAAAATCCCAATCCATGTCAGACAGAGCCCCTCAATGACCCTCTTCAAGAAGAATCTTGACGTTTGGATGGGAGATCGTAAATTTACCCTTGGGATCTACTCTGTGTCACTGCTAGACAGAGGCACGGTAAACTAACCTTAAATGGGCTATCTTCTGTGACCTACTATACAGAGGCACAGTCAACTAATCTAAGAAGGGTGGCAAAAACCAAACACACTCTGGCTAGGCTTGTAAATGCTCTAGGGCAGATAGCCTAGTATCAACCTATGAACCTATGAACCTATGAACAGTGTGACAGAAACACAACTTTGTAATCTGCAGTTACTAGACAAGTCTAAAAAATATAGTTTGGGGTAGTAACAATTGAAATAAATCAACTTTTCTAGTATTTGCAACCTCTCTTGTTCAAGATGAATACTGTCCAATCATAAATGCAAAAGCAGGAAAGGAATATTTTTCCTCTCTTTTTATTAAAATGTATGTTTCTTTCTATTTAAAATTATGTTTTCGCCCCCTGTCTTATACCCTGTGACCATGAAACTGCCATGACCTACTAGACCATGCATTCCTTCAGCCCATGGAGTCTGCGTCAGGAGCCCAGGATCATGGCAATCATTTAGTGTCAGTCTGGAGTTTTTGGAATGCTTCTAGTACTCAGTTTTCATTGGCTAGAAGGCAGTTTGCAAAGCCTTCTATGCTGGTACCTTTGCAAGTGCTTGTCGCCACACACCAAGCTAGACTCCAGTTACCCCTTGGCAGGTTTATGCTTCCAGAGTTTCTTGTTACAATTGCTGTAATTCCAGACTTTCTCCCAGGTGAAACTCTTCTACCGGGAGACTATCAGCACCCTCTTCCCCACAATGGGCAAACCAACACTGGGCACTTACTCCAGTCTTTCAACTACTAATTCCTCCAGCAACCAAGCTGCTAACTGAACCCAGGTCACCTATGGTATACTCAAGGCCTAAATCAATATACAATGGAGAAAGCCCAGGAAATGAATATAAAGTAGCATGCAACCCTGAAAGATATCCATTCATAAATGTTGTTGATATGATAGGCTGATCCCCATCCATTCATAAATGTTGTTGACATGATAGGCTGATCCCCATCCATTCATAAATGTTGTTGATATGATAGGCTGATCCCCATCCATTCATAAATGTTGTTGATATGATAGGCTGATCCCCATCCATTCATAAATGTTGTTGATATGATAGGCTGATCCCCATCCATTCATAAATGTTGTTGATATGATAGGCTGATCCCCATATCATTTTTAGCTACAACCTGTCCAGTTAGGTATTTGCAAGTTAACAGATAGTTATAATTCTGTGTTATTTGTACAGTTCAAATAGTGCAATGGTCATTAGCAGAACAACAATGGAATTAAGACATGGCATTCCAGAATCCAGTACAAACACTTTAGAAATGTACTGTGCACACAGAGTTATAAAGTGAAAAATATGACCCATTCCTGTTCAGTATCCTTAACTTGTAAAAAACTGTTTTTGTCCAGCTCTTTAGCTCAAATTATAATGTTCCATCCATGACAGATTTTGAAATTTCATGCCTAACCTTATAGCTTGAAAATCATCCCACTTGTTTTAAATTAATGGGGTATTTCAAATATAGTGCACTGTTATATTGTTATTGTCTTCCCTTGTATAGTATTGAAAAATGGTACTTAGAACCTTATCCTATCAGTTGCTTCCTTTGTTAAAATGAATGCTCCAAGTTTGTATGACCACTTATAACATCAGAAAGCCATTATTTGATAATACTGAAATATTAGGAACGTTCTTGTTGCCACATCTCAAAATGCGTCCTTGCTAGATTTCAGGTCTGTGTTTTCTATGCCTTGAAAGCACATCTATCATTATATTAAATTATCTACTTTGTCATGAAAACACATATTTCAAACAACAAAGAAGAGTGGCACCCTTGATACAATGTATAGTGCCTTCATGTTCCTGATGAATGTGTAACCTGCATTACTTTGCAAGTTTATACATTTAGTGTTTTAAAACTGCACATGGTCATGAAGTCTGCATAGACTCTTAAAAGTATCAAAAATATGTACCTTCCACATTCTGGAAGATCATGTTCCACACACACATTTTGCTGTAAATCTTGTATTTTCAAATGCTGACAAGAGCTACATTGCCTTCAGATAAAAGTTAATATCTCAGTGAATGCTGTAATACTTCCCAAAGGATGACTAAGGAGCTGAGTATTCCAACTTATGTAAATTACAACTTGTCTGTTTATTTTTACTTTATATTTGTTTATTTATCGATCCATACATTGACCAGGTGTGTGGAATAGCCAATGACTCTTCAGCAAACATTACAATTTTTGCGGCATGAAAGTTAATAAGTACAAATACTGAGATTATGCACATTACTTTTCAATATAGAAAATAAAACTAATTCAAACATGGAAGCACAACAGCACATGGATATAGAACAGTGAGGCCAATGAGCACAGGCAACGAGAAAAAAAGTGTTATTCTACAAATAAGTTCACCTATCCAAGGGGAGGAGAGGGTTCATAAGCAGGGATGGAAGACTTTGTGGTGATACTGGGGTTAAAAGTGTTATTGTATAAATAAGTTCACCTATCCAAGGGGAGGAGAGGGGTCATAAGCACAGATGGAAGACCTTGTGGTGATACTGGGGTTAAAAGTGTTATTGTACAAATAAGTTCACATATCCAAGGGGAGGAGAGGGGTCCTAAGCAGGGATGGAAGACCTTGTGGTGATACTGGGGTTTGCATTCTATGTTTCTGAATACTTGGGGAAATATTGACGGACAATCTTGGCCATAGCACGATCGTGTGGGGAAATTGGTAGTGCATTCAAATACATATCCTTATGGCTATGATTATGATGCTGCACAGTAATGCTTCAGTCTCCACTCAGGCCATGAATAAGTTTCAGATTAGTTCCAGGGGAGTTGCGAGTTTTGCCTGGCATCTGACAGCAAATGGGGGCATTGCTGGCAACTGATAGCTTGCTGCACAAGGGCCAGACACTTGTTTTTATAAAATAAAATAAAAAAAAAAGATGTCACTGTCCATTAGTACTAAAGTAATTTACCTAGTAATGTAAAACAAGAGAAGACACTCAGTTACGAGGGTAAGAATGACAGCAGGGTGAGGGTACATCAAGATTAACTGAGCCAAGAAGGTTAGATTCAAGAGGATAGTGTGATTTGCTATTGGCTAATCTGCAGGCTAGCAAGGGACATACATCGGTGTTGAGTAGTTTTACATAGCTAAAATGAGGACAGTTTTGGTAAAGGAAAGTTGTATACATAATGCATACATTAGTTAGATTAATTAAACAATGGATTTTGATTCGGGCTCAGTTTAGCAGGTAAGTATTATACGAGTTACATAAAGACAGCAGGGAATACTCCAGTGTGAGTAATAACATACATTTAACTATAAAAATATAAGACTCTAGTGTCAGTTGGCAGATTTGTAAGGCAGTTTTAGTTTAGAGCATACCTTGTTAAATATGAAGGAAAGAATAGGCTTTATTAAATTACAAGGTATTTATGTGTGTCAGTGGAAAAGACAGGAGAGTCACAAAGGTCCTGGTGTTATAATAATGGAATGCTTATGAGAATTTGTTGTAAAATGTCATTTGGAAAGAGAACGAAACAAAGAAACAAAGCAACATCCTCTGTTAATTTTTTGACAAAAGTTCATTGCAGTGTTTGAATATCCCAGAGAACATAATTTTCAACAGAGTTCATTAATTTAAATCTAAGTAGATAGCACAATTCATAGATAAAAAAGTAAAATTGCTTGTAAAAGTGATACTTTAAGTGATCTAAGTATAATATGAACATTTCATCGAGGTTTTTAATGCGTTGTTATTAATGTTACACAGAAGACATTTATTGAGGTTTTCAATGTGTTGTTATTAATGCTACATGGAAGAGAAGTTTCTTTTGCTCACTAATTCTTTGTTGCATTTCTTAATTCTGTGCATATTGTAATTTATGGCTTTCAAGGTTGCAAGCAGTTTAAAAGATACATGTTCTTGTACTTTTATGTTTCTATTATTCCATTTCAGCACCTTCTTGTCCATCCAATGCCCACTATGAACTCTGTGGTACTGCGTGTCCTGCCACTTGTTCCGACACCACTGCTCCATCCAGCTGTAACCGGCCATGTATAGAGAACTGTGTCTGTAACCCAGGATATGTCCTCAGTGGTGCAAACTGTGTCCCACTGGATCAGTGTGGCTGTAATTTCCAAGGACATTACTACATTAAAGGACAGTCCATAGTGCTAAATAATAACTGCAGTCTCAGGTGTTCCTGCAGAAATGCTGTGGATGGAATGGTTTGTGAACAATACAGTTGTGATGTCCATAAGGAATGTGCTATCAGGAGTGGTGTCCGAGAGTGCTACCCCAAACCTAAGCCTGTCTGTTGGTCATCAGGAGACCCACACTATAACACTTTTGACAATGCTGCCTTTGATTTCCAAGGTACCTGCAGATACACACTAAGCAAGTACTGTGGGGCCTCTAACAACCTTCCATGGTATAGCATTATAGTGGAAAATGACCACAGAGGTTCCTCACAGGTTTCATGGACAAAACAAATTCAGATTGATGTCTATGGCTATCAAGTGATCATTTCCAGAGGAGAACATGGAAAAGTGCAAGTAAGTGATATACTTCTGCTAATTCATATCAGTAAATTTTACTTTAGCTGTTTAATGTGCTTTTTACATGTATATAGAACTATAGCAGTCTGATTCGTAAAACTAAGAAATAACAGGCAACATGTGCATTAAATATTGATTTCTAAAGGGTCATTTTTTATTCTCTCTCAAGTATGGATCCACATTAATAGTCATCTGCTGTTTCATTTAGGTAATTGTCACAATTTCTGAATAGCTTTATGTAAATATACTGGTTACTTAACATACAGATGTGCATAACTGCGTCATCTGCTTTTAGTCTACACATACAGAGTCACATATCTCCTGTCATACCTCTGTTCTGCTTTCATTTTGCTTTTGATACTGTTAAGATATTTATATTGAAAGCTACTATGAGCTACATTTTATACTGTAACGTTAAGAGTATACTCTTTAGCGTCACATTAGCTTCTTAACATTCCTTTGTCCTTCCTCTTCCTTCTTGTACATTTTTCTTGCCCAGCTATACATACTATGAACACTCCTGCCTGTTTATCACTGAAGTTTGTACTTGTAGTAAATTGCTTTTCACAGGATTTTTTTCCAAAGCTTACTGAATCCATAGGATTGATTTAAGGTGACACAAAAGTGTTTTCAAATTTTATAGTTACATGATTTTTTCAAATATTTCTTCCAAACAACTATGCTAGTCTGAAGAACTACTGATCAGAACCAAATGCAGAATTTTGCATTTAATCATAGAAGTAAAGCCTGTGAGACATTAAATATTTACATGTTGCAGGTTCCCTTTTGAAAATCTGTAAACATTTCTTGAAACAGTTATAAGAAAAAGCAATCAAATAGCAGTCAATAGTCATGGTGGACATTTTCCTGCAGGGATAAAATCCCTGGGGTTCCCTGAATGCAGAGCTGTATCTCCCACTAATTCTATTACCTATTATAATTACTTCTAATGTTCCCTTACTCAAAGAAGTAGCCAATACTCCAAAAAAGAATCTGCCTTTTGACCTTCTTCAGCAATTTTAGAAGAGGGAGAGTTGTATTTTAAAAGCACTGTGCTTGAATTTCTCTGATTCAATTAATTGTATTTCTGAAAAAAGGTAAGTCTCCTGAAAACTCTAGTAGGCAAAGTTATATTGCGAAATCAGGAACCTGTTCTTTATTAATAATGCAAACTATTATTATCGAATATTACTGGGGATACAAGCAACACTTTGATTCTGAAAAAAATTAAGTTGTATGGTCTGCAAATGCTGTCATTTGTACATGGGTGAGGGTGAATTCTAGGAAAACATATTGTTTGTTAGCATAATTCATAGGTTCATAGGTTAGTACTAGGCTAACTGCCTTTGTGGGCCATTTTCAGCCTAGCCATTTACCCCATCTGAGAATCAAACCTTGGACCTTGTGTTTGTAAGGTGAACACCTTAACCATTATGCCAACCTCCCACCTTTGCCGAGATGGAGGAAGGAGCATTAATGGTGGAAAACAAAACATATTTTTATTAAACACTATAGCCATGGACTTTGCATGGTGCCCTGGAAGGGTCTATATCAGAACATCGAAGTTTTAAAACTTCAAATGTTCTAATGTTGAACCGTTTTGAGCGAACGCTAAAAATAGTGAAGCTGCAGAACACCGAATTCTTTCCTGGGGAAAGAATTTGGTTGGCCGGTTCTGTAGCTTCGCTATTTTCAGTGCTGTAGTGGAAATTTATGGGTCGGGTTCAGGTAAGTGTGTGATTGTGTGGTTGTTAGGATTAGGGTGCAGATTAGGTGAGTTAGGGTTAGGGGCGGGTTAAGTGAGTTAGGGTTAGGGCGCGGTTAGGTGAGGGTGCGATAGTGACGGACCTTAGGGTTAGGGTTTGGGTTAAGGTAAGTGAATAGATAGTAGTGTCTGTATAGTTTAGTGCAGGGTTAGCTGTAGGATTATAAGTGTATGTGTGTGTATTGATGTTTTTTAGGTGTGCTTGTGTTGTGTGTATGTGTTTCGGAATAGCAAATTTTTTCCCAAGGAAAAAATTTGCTGTTCTGAATGATATTATGTGGTTTAGATATTTTAGGTTCGATGAAATAGTGTTCGCTATTTTCATCTTTCGATAATGTGATATAAACGCCCCTGGAAGTGTCATTCTATGGGACTTTGTGGGAAAGAATTAAATAAAGAATAAAAGAAAGAATACAATATGTGTTGCTGCTGATTATGAAACAACCAGTCTGCTGATTGTTAATGAAAAGATATGTACCTTATAAATCTTAATGTGATGTTAATGTTCGGCAGGGTACTGGATACCCCTCTTCCAGGCAAGGGCTCACTCACTTGCGCACGTGCACACACACACACACACACACACACACACACACACACACACACACACACACACACACACAGACACACACACACACACACACACACACACACACACACACACACACACACACACACACACACACACACACACATATACACAAAGTGCATTTGTTGAATCTCCCCTAATTCTTTACTATACTTGTAGTGGTTAACACAACTTTTGTAAACTTAACAACATATCTGACTAACTGATAATAAGGCTGTCTTACCAGTCTCTAAGTACAGTGAAGTACAGAAACACTGGTTCCTTCAGTACCATAGTGTTTGTAGTAGTCTATAGAATAGTTTTATAATGGATCATTTTATGTGACTGAGAAATGACAGGTTATCAGTCAGTTCTCCGGTGCAGTGAGTGAAGGACACAACAGTGAAATAAAACTATAGCAGTACTGAAAACCATGTGAATGAATTCATTACAGAGTTATCTTGCAGTTCCTAGTAAGCCACTCGGTAAATATAATCACTTTCCATATCTGAATAAAGGGGGCGGGGCTTTTCCTAACCACACCTGAAGTACAGTGGTTGAAGCTGAACTTAAACATCAGTAGCACAAGACAGCATCCTTATTACAATAGAGCTTGTACTCTTTGGCTAAATAGGTTTGCAAAGGCACTTCGTACCTGCCTGACCAAAAGCAAAACTGTCAAGTGCTGTAACTGGAAGTAGTGCTTTAAAACATGGGTACAGCAGTACAGGAAAAGATGTGGGATTCCAATGTATTGTAGGTGGGAGTCAGAAATGACTTAGACACTGTGTAACTTATATTAATGCAATGCTGATTTATAAATAAATGGAAGTTAGGAGATAAGCCAAGCATCATACTACTTATGATCCACTTAACCTGGTATAGGTTACTGTGATTAAGAAACAAAAGGACACAAATTAGGATGCAGAAATGATTTTTGATTTACACATTATAACAAAAATTACACAGAGCATGAGTATTTTACTCTTGGGCATCACTGCACATGCTTAAGTTAGTGCATTATACATGGTCTGTTTTATGTTTTTTTTTTTTTTTCAGTACAAAGTTTGCAGTAAGTTTTGCTTGCTTTGCTAATACCAGATATCGCTGTACCATGCACTACTGTTTACAATGACAGAATATGACATGCTATGCTGAGACAGTAGCTAGCAATGAAGTTTGATTAGCTTTTTGAGGCCGTTCTCTGTCATGTCAGCAGAGAATCCAGCAGCATCCAATTAGCACTTCTGAGCAGCATTACTATATTGCCTTGCATAAGCTAGTTGTTGTATCTTTCGGCTTTTCCCGGTTAGGGGTCGCCACAGTGGAACTCCGGTCCGCTAATGATTGGCAGTAGATTTTTACATACCGAGTTGCCAGCCCTGATGTACAACCTTCAACGAAGGTACGCCCATTCATGCATGTCTCCACACAGAAGACGCTTTAGCTGAGAATCGAACAGGACAACGTCTTATTGTGAGGCGACAACGCTACCGCAGCACCACCACCGCGGTGCATAAGCTAGTGCTGGTACAAAATGAATCCAGAAGGTAACTCTTGTTGTGTGGAATGAGGCTGACACCAACTCTAGTCTTCTGCAAGTAAAATGGTTGTTGCAATTGAAGAGGTGAGACGGCGACATCTAGTCACAGTATCTTTGTTCACAAATGGCAAAATGATGAAATTTGAGTGGTTCATAGCCATTACACATCTGGGTAAAATTTGAAAGCAGAAAAGAGTCAGTAAATAAAAAAAAGACTGATGAAAATTAATAGAATAATGGAAAAAATGGGCGATAATGCCATTTAAATGTTCCAGAAGCTTCTTATAACATGCACTATTACCCAATTGAATTACAGAACTGGAAACAAGATGCCATTATGAAAAAAAAACTTTACCAGTCAACCCAAACACATTTTGGTTCTTCAGGGGAATCTAGCAGAAAGACTGTCTGCAAAGTTTTGATCTTTTCTATGTTGCATCCGGCATAATCAGAAAAAAAAGTGAAGAAGCAACCACATTTCTGCTCATAAGTGGCGATAATAGTATAAGCTTTTTAAAACATTTAATCTTTTTAATAAGCAAAAAATGATTACCAGTTAGAAATACATAAGCAGTACTATGATTCTAAGAAAAATCTGCCATATATTAAATCATTCATTTTTTTTTATTAGAAAGTAAAGACCATTTTGAAAGTTAACATCATAGAACCAGAAGATTCGTGAGTAATAGCTGTAACTTTATTTGTACACAAACATTAAGCAGTATTTTCACTTGGATAGCAAGCAGGCAGGTTACATGCTGTTCTCTCTAAAAGCAGGAAATAAAAGCATTTTTCTGAATGGATAACTAAAGCCAACCTACAGTAACATAGATACATTAATGCCAAATGGTGTTATTAGTCCTTATCAAAAAGGAGTGTCCAGAGGTCTTGTCTTGTAGCGAAGCACATGTAATCATGCTTGAATACCTAGACAGAATGATTAATTCCATTTCATGCAGACTGGACATACTAAAGCAGTTAGGAAACAATTCTTGACTAACATCAGCATGAGCTGCTACAAATTGAAGAATGCCTAGTATTGCAATGTTATCCTGTTTTATCCTGAGTTGTAAATGTACTTAAAAAACACACACATTAAAAATATAAATGAACATAGTATGGTCATGATATGCAGATGGCCAAAAGAATGCAATAAAAAATTATGTCTATGTAACTCAACTAAATCTTAGTGGTGAGCTGTATAATTTGTTAGTCAGAGATGGAATTGATTGTGACATAAAAATGATAAACTAAGAAGCAAACTTTTCATATATATATATATATATATATATATATATATATATGAATAAAGCTGTGAATGTGGGCAAAGCAGATCTGACAAGTGTTCAGATGAGAACTTTTAGAGGAAATGGATTTATACAGGCTAAACGTAAGTATAAAAACAGTTCAAATGAAGTTAAGAGAGAGTACTTATAAGTCAGCACAGAAATGTCATGGCAATGAAAAGGCATAGCATGAAATTAAGTGTAATTCTGCAGCTGAAATAAATGAGAATATTGTTAACAACTACCATGTTGTTCAGACATGATGGGCAAAGCTCATCATGTACAGAATGAGAAATTCAAAAATTGTGGTTTATTAAACACTTGAAAGCAATGTAAAACAGAGAGAGGAAAAGGGGACAGAAACATATTTACAAGTGACTGATGCAAACAGAAGAACATATAACTCAGTCAAAGAATATATATTGTTCATGGGTTCCACAGATGTGTATGTACTGAATATAATATCTACTGAAAAGGCAGAAATAGCAGGATTTTTACCAAAAATGAATAAATGGGCTGACAAGCTGCACTTTACTGGCAAAGGTGTTGGCATTAAGCTTGACACTGGTGCAGAGTGCAAAATCTTGACAGAAAATGTATTCACGGATTTGAGTTTGTGAAATAAAGAAAGGAGCTCAAAGGCTACATTATTGATTTATTCAAACTATAAGCTAACACCAAAAGGGGAATAAAACTATGATGTATTTACTTAAACATAGCTGACTATGTGTTTTTTTCAAATTGCATTAGTAAAGCAATCCAATGTGCTAGGAAGAGCTGCTTGTGAACAGTTGGTCTGATGAATTGCCTACATTTTGTATAAATTTAGTCCAAGTATGCCAAGGAAAAGTATCCAGTCATTGAAAGCAAACATTTACATGCTCATGAAGTAAATAGTCACATATTTGTGAAGACAAATATTTTCATAATCATGAAAAGTATAATTTGTATATATGCACAAGAGATTCACATATTTGTGTGCTAAACAGTATACATAGTCAAGTAGAACTGTAGGATGGCAATTCAGTGTGAAATAGCAGTGATGTGATGGAAATATTTTTCAGTCACAGCAGAAGCTGATGAAGTGACTGAGATTCTGTAAAAATAATATTTGTAATGCTGACTTATGTACTGTAGTTATTTATATTCTGGTTCAATATACTACTGAGTTACATCCATAGATGTCACCATTTGCGCATCCACTGAGAAGTATTTCAGTGGTATTATATTAAAGTATATGGAATAGAAGGGTGTAGTTGTAAAACGCAAAGACCTTTCTTTATGGGTCAGCATATTCACTGTGGTTAAACAAAGCAAAAGCAGAATCTACAAAATCTACAAGATCTGATCAATGTAATTTTAAAAAAATATTATCCACATAAGAAGAATTTTTGTCCATAATACTAGAAGGTAAATATTTCTTAGTCTTTGATGCCAGCTAGGTCTTCTCACAAATCAAACTATATCCAGACAGTTCTGTCCTGTGTACATTCAACATATCATTAGGGAAGGAGAGATTCCAAAGAATGACATTCATTACTAGGGATTCTTCTCATCTGTCCTTGATTTTGAAAAATGTGATTTTACCTTATATTTGTTTTCCTGTCCCTCAACATTTTTAATTTTCTGATAAGCCAATCAAGATTACAGTCAATATAGTTTCAAACTTTGTATTCTCAAGAAAATGCATGTTAATGAAAAAAGCTGTTGTTTTATTAACTTTATAAATATTACTGTAGTTCACTTAGAAACTGTCACTGATTTTGGAACTAACTCCCTCGATATTTTTGGCTTTGTTCCTGATACTTGAGCAAAGATATTGAGAGTTATGGAGAGAGAAATCAGTATTAAGGAACATTTTGAGGGCATAGCTAAAGAAACTAATTGTAAATTACGTAGTATGTATACAACCAAATGTTTCCTGATGGTGCAAACAGAAGTCACGCTTTCCTCATGCTTTGCTTCTCCAGAAATCTCTAAATTGTAATGTTATCATGAGTAACATGTCCAAAAGTCTTTTTTCACCTAACCACCACTGCAACACCAGTGTAAAACATTAATTGGATGACATTCACTTACAGGACACCATATTTTGTAAAACATTAATTGGATGACATTCACTTACAGGACACCATATTTTGTAAAACATTACTTGGATGGCATTCACTTACAGGACACCATATTCAAACTTCCATATGGAAGCAGATGCTTTCACTTGTCCAACCTGCTGTCATGGCTTAGGACTAACACAGAGTTAAGACCTTCCACAACAAAATGGGTGATACACATCTGAACTTATTCCTGCCCTATAAATGAATTGAACTCTCTTTATGGATTAATTTCTTCAAGTCTTTTGGGTTTCTAATGCCATGACTGGAATGGACTCCATTCTTAAGTCAGGGTGTGACTAAAATTCATGAAATGAGTATTGTTTCAGTCATTGATGTTAGCCAAAAGTGCTCTTCTCATCACTTACCATGTGCCCAGTAAATCTGATGGATTTCTTTGAAAGTATGACCAAGTCCACTGATGAGGGCAAATCTGTGCACACAGCATACCTCGACTTGGCAAAGGCTTTCAACACAATCCCACAATCAGGCATTACCAATAAACTCAGCAAACTGAATGTAAACCCCTTTGTTGTAAGATAGATTGCCAACTGGCTCACAAACCAGACACACACTAGCAAAGTGGGTGACTCCACATAAACCAGCAGATCAGTTACCAGTGGGGTGCCACAGGGGTCAGTGCTGGAAACTAGGTGTAATCATCGGGTCTATATTACAACCGTGAAACCTCACTTATGCGAATACAGAAATGTCCACACATATTGAGTGAACTGCGAAAACACCGAACGTCCTAAACCATGAAATTCAAAATGTCAAATCGTCATGGTTGGCCAACTCCACCGCCCGCTATGGACTACCTACCTAAACAAAATAAATAATCCACATACATACACTTAACAAAACCCTACTTCTAACCCTAAAGTAAAGCTTGCATATATTACTATGTGTGCACTTATCTTAACCCGCACCCTAACCCTAAGGTCCGTAACTATTGCACACTTCTGTTAAGGAGCTAAACCCAAACAAAATAAATAATCCACATACATACATTTAACAAAACCCTACTTCTAATCCTACAGTAAAACTTGTATATATTACTATGTATGCACTTACCTTAACTCGCACCCTAACCCTAAGGTCTGTAACTATTGCACACTTACCTTAAGGAGCTATACCGGAGAAGAGCCAACTATGACGATTCAACATTTCAAATTTCGCACTTCAGGACATTTGGTGTTTTCGCAGTTCGCTGAATATGTGTCGATGTTTCCATATTCGCGTAAGTGGAGTTTCGCGGTTGTAATAAGGAACTGTAATCATTGAATCCCCAAATGATGTCAGAAAACTCCAGGATGGTCTCACACAGACCAACGACTGGTGTATTAGTCATGATCTCAAACTGAATGCAGATAAATGCATCATCATTCCCTTTAGCACAATGTTCCTTCTCACTATCAAATCAATAGCAATATGCTAAGTGCCCATGAAGTGGTAAGCGACCTGGGATCACAGGTTGACTTTGACCACCATGTGTCTCCCATTATAAGGGAGGTTTTCCACATAGCTCATTTGATAAGCAAAGGCATCTCCTCAAGAGCAAAAGAGGTTTTAAACCCCCCTTGTACTCAGCACTTGTACGGGCCATAATTGAGTATAACGCTCCATTTGATATGTACAATACTAAGTACCTGCAGCAATTAGAAAGACTTCATAGGTTTCTAACAAAGATGATTAAGAATTTCCAGCATGTGCCTTACACAGACCAACTAAAATCCCTGTCACTATACTCCATATCATATAGAGTTTTTAGGGGAGATTTATGCCTGGGGCGGCCATGGTGGTGCAGTGGTTAGCATTGCTGCCTCACAGCAAGAGGTTCTCCTGTTCGATCCTCGGCTGGGGTGCCTTCTGTGCGGAGTCTGCATGTCCTCTCTGTGGTCGTGTGGGTTTCCTCCGGGTGGTCTGGTTTCCTCCCACATCTTAAAGACATGCTGTAGGTGGATTGGACACTCTAAATTGGCCCTAGGTGTGAGTGCGTGCATGTGTGTGCCTTCTGTGGAAGGTTGGGCACCGGGCTGGCAACTCGACACTGTACAACTCCACTGCCAATCATGAGTGGACAGGTGATCTGCTGTGGCAACCCCTAACTGGGAAAAGCCAAAAGAAGAAGAAGAAGGGGAGATTTATGCCTGGCGTACAGAGCAAACCAAGACCCAAACCTAATGAACTTAGTGCATATCTGTAAATCAAATGGGTCTAGGCTTACCCATTCCAGGGACTTAAATATGGCCTGCAACTTAAATAGCACTTGCTGCAGGGACAGATTTATCTCCCAGTGACTGCTACATCTTTGAAACAGGCTACCAATTCATGTGAAACAGAGCACTTCTATGATACTATTCAAGAGGAACCTGGATGAGTGGATGGGGCACCATAAATTGTTAATGGGGATAACACATGCAACCCTCCTGGACATGGGCAATCATCACTAAATGCAATCTCGGGTATTGACTAGTACGTTTATGTTATAACATTGGGTTAAAATGGCTAGGCTTAAAATTACTTCCGGGTTGATAGCCTAGTAATCTCCTATGATCCTATGATCCTATATGAGGTTACATGTATGGGTAGCATATCTAAGTTCAACTATTTTTTTTTCATTAGACCCCTTACTACTACTATTGGAACTGTCTCTTTCTTCTACATTGTTCCTGTTTCTGCCAGCAAATCCTGATATTTTATGACTTGTCTCTTCTCTCTCTGTACGTAAGACATTGTAATCACTAGGTGTAGCGATTTCAATGATCAGTGCTACTAATTTTGTCTTTTTTTCATGAACTACAATATCTGTTTTTCACATCTGTTTTTTGAACTGCTGGTAATGGGTGATCCTGTGTGATATATATTTCATCATTCTTTATAATTCCGGTGAGTCATGTTTGCAATGCTTCTCAACTACTTCTATATTGTAGTGTTTGCACAATTCCCAGTGCAACAAACTTACCACATTATTGTTTTTAATAACTGAAAAACAATAAAAATGTACAACTGGTAAGCACTTTCATTCCATACATAGAACTTCATTCATTGGTTTCAAATCACCTCTCTTCTTACATCAAATTATGGTCAATATGAAGTTATTACAGGAGATTTCTGTACTTGCCACTATATTTATGGTGTTTACACTTTTCTTTCCTTGTCATCAGATCCTTCCTGTATTCTTTCTTTTTGTTTTTTGGCACATTCAGTTGTTATCTGATTTTTGTCATTTTCTTGACTGATTTTCATTCTCGCTTGACACAGAATGCTTCTGCTAAGCTGAACAATGATATCATCTTATACTTCTCCTCATGTTTTAAAACTTTCACTGTGTTTGGATCTGATGAGATCAGCAGATATGTATGCAGTCCCATAACTGCAAATCTATACATGTAATCAAGTTTTGAGGTGGCGCATTCCTCCATCAGAGCAAGGAATATATAATCTTTGTCTATACTGCTGTTGTTGTTTGTCTTTCGGCTTTTTCCCAGTAAGGGGTCGCCACAACGGAACTCCAGTCTGCTAATGATTGGCAGTAGATTTTTACGAAACACCGAGGTGCCAGCTCGACGCCCAACCTTCAACGAAGGCACGCCCATTTAAGTATGCATGTCTTTTCGAACGCTACCCAACCACGGGGAGGACATGCAGACTCCACACAGAAGGCACTCCCAAGCCAAGCCAAGAATCGAACGGGAGAACCTCTTGCTGTGATGTAACAATGCTACTGCCATAATCTTTGTCTATACTGATCTTTATATATCATTTGATAAACATGAAATTTTCATATCCAATCAATCCAGTACTTTTTGGGGCCAGTCAATCACCCCAAAACTATAAATTATAACAGGAAGAGCAAATTGATTTACAGATTGGGCTTTATTTCTAGATGTCAAAATAATTTCAATATTAGCTTTAGTCTTCTGAAGTATTCCTTACTGAACTTTATTCGCATTTGTTCATGTTTTATTGTTGAGCCTATATCTTTTACCAATTATATATATATACTCCTGCACGCTCAAGTTCCATTGTATCACATTTTTGCCCCAGGGTGATATTTTCTTTGTGCTGAAGTTTTCTTCTTTTAAATGTTGCTTTTGCATATTTATCAAGACCAAATGCCATTCCTATATCATCTGAGAAAGTTTTAACCATTTTTAGTTGCATTCAGCTCCTCATCTGATGAACTATACAGTTTTTAGTCATCCACAAAAGTATATATGAGAAATCTTTAAACAAGATTGTTTTCTGGGAGCCAAATTGTAACCATAGCTTAATCCATTAACTAAACGGCTTAATGATTTTAGGACAAGACAAAAGAGCAGCCATGACAAAGAATCATCCTGGAATATTCCCCTTTGAACTTTTATCCATGGGATAATACTTTGACTTTTTGTCATGGCTCAGTTGCATTATGATTTGCCACTGTTTCATAGTCACTGTAATGTAATTTGTTAATGCAGGGTGTTGATCCTTGATCCATGAAAGTGGGATGTTAACATTGTTTTTTTAATTTATCCATGCTATGCTTAAATTCTTCTGTTTTTTACATTTCTCTATTATGTCTTTATTTCACAACAAATGATCCATTGCTCCACAAGACCTCCTTTTGTCTATTACCATAAATGAGTTTTTTTTCTAAAGGACTTTAAACTCTGTATGTATCATTTCCAGTATATAGTGTGTATATTGTCAGAAGCCAAGTTATTGTTCTGTAGTTCTTAGGATGGCTTGCAGGTTTACTCTTATGGAGAAGTATCATTTTTGTTGTGGTTAACCAGGTTAGTGTCTGTTTGGGATGCAAATATAAATAATTCTTACTCAGGGCTAAAGCTTTGTCTAAAGGTGTTAATGCTTTTAACCAGAAAAGGTACTGGGTCTGGGCCTGGGGTTTTCCATTCAGAAGCTTTTCTTAACTTTGACTCAATTTCTTTGACCGTTACTTCCTCCCATTTCTTATCCTATAAGTATGAACTGTTTACAGTTTCTTTTCATTCTTCTGTTCATTCAATATCTTTGCTATGCTCATCAGGGTATTTCATCTTTCATAAATACTTTTCCAAGACGTGCTTATTTTTTTTTCTTTATGGTAGTGTTGCTATTGCTTTTGCTTTGTTTCCCAGTTCTCTATAAATTATTTTGGGTCAGCAGTGAATTACTTATTTTGCACTTTTTCCTTCCTATTTGTCTGCATACCTTCTAAGTTTTTCTGTCTGTGCTGATACTTTCACTTTATTATTGCAAGAATATATGATAAATCTTGTCTGTTTTGATAATGTGCATTGCTTTTACCACTTCCGTCTTTCTAAGTGTACATTTCTATATTCTTCTAACAGTGATACTTCTTGTCTACATTATTGTATAGCTTTCTTTATTTGATGCTTCCATAGTGGCATTTTACTTGTTTGCTTCCTTTCATTTGTTACTCTGTTTTGTGGTAATACTTCATCTGTTATTAGTTTAGTTGTACAGTAATATATTCTATTTTTTTTTTTTGTTATAGCATGTGAATTTCACTTAATAGACTTGATTACTATGTTCATCTGATTTACCAAACTTCTCACATATTGGTTCTTCTTTACTGTCTGTAATCTGTTTCTTATATCTGCCTGAATATATTTATCCATCTCTATTAAATCAAGCAGGCCTTCCCTTAACCATTTTCTTCTGGATTGAGAGCATCTTCTTCACTCTGTTTCCTGTGAATTATCTGCAGAGAGTTCCAGAAAATCTTTATGTGACATATCCTCTTTACATGTACCCTCTTTCGTCTGCTCCTCCATCATATGGGAACCCTTTGGTCCTTCACTGCATCATTATCTGTGACAGATTTGCTGCGGTTTTCTGCTTTTTCCTTTGCTGTTGCAATTTCAACTAGACTTTACCAGTCTCCTACAGAAGGCTTTGGAGCATTATCATATTACAAGCTTTATGCAAGTGCCTCCTGCACCACCTGTTGCTCCTTAATCTGGGGCCCAATAATTCCATCGTGCTGCAACATTGCCTCTGTTGGACTCTCCAAACTAAACTCTTCCTTTCACAGATAATTCATAACTTCACTTTCTGTGGTTTTTAACTTCTATCTTACTTAGCCTCTTTTCTACATCCCCCTTTATTTCCTTATTTTTTTCTATAGTGAATTTTTCCATATATAGGAGAAGTTGCTTCTATTTCTCTTCAGATATTTTTGGAGATGCTTCTTTTTTTGTATTAATTAGTTTGTCTTTCTTCTTTGCATAAATATTGCACCATACCAGATCTCTTTTTTTCTTTCCCATGTCCATGCTTCTTTTTTTATAACTTCCAAAAAAATCTCTGGGTTTTGTTCTGTATATTCTCACACTTACATTGTCGCTTCTTTTCCCAGGTGGCACAAAGTACCGTCATCTATGTAATGTTAAATGTGTTGCATTAATGAATACAAATTTTTATTTGTAGCTTTTAATAGTTCTTCTTGTGAAAGTATTTTCATTCCTCTAATTTCTCTCTTAATCTTTCTAAATATCATCTATCTGAAAATTTTTAGTTTCTTGTGTAATAGTAACAAAATGATTTCTTCCTTAGCCTTAATGACTTACTATGTCATCTTTATGGCTCATTTCTGACCTGACAGTTTTTGTACATTATTAATTCCTTCTGGGGAGTCATCTTTCCCCAGGGCCTGGTCCAACCCTGTTGTAGGAATTCCATTTATTGAGGATTCTGCACTGCCTTTTTTTCAGGCCTGACACTGGTGCATACACCAGGATTGGGTCATTTTATTTTAACCTGGGATCTGTGTGCCAAGCTTTTTTATATATTTTAACCTACCATACTAGATAATCAGTGTCATCTTGGTGAGATTTTGTGAAAACAGAGTCCAGCACATAAAGGTACTCACCAATACTTGAAGAATAATTCAGTTCCAGCAATACTACACTCCTTTTCTTGCTTATTTCATCTCTCCATTTGGACCACAAAGTTATCTGTACTTATAATTGCAAAGTTTTCTGCTAATCTTTCTTCACGTAACCATTACTACAGCAAAAGTGTAAAACATTAATTGGATGACATTCACTTACAGGACACCATATTTTGTAAAACATTAACTGGATGACATTCACTTATAGGACACCATATTTTGTAAACCATTAATTGGATGACATTCACTTACAGGACACAATATTTTGTAAAGCATTAATTGGATGGCATTCACTTATAGGCTGTAAAGCATTAATTGGATGACATTTCTTATAGGACACCATATTTTATAAAACATAATTGGATGACATTCACTTATAGGACACCATATTTTATAAAACATTAATTGGATGACATTCAATTATAGGACACCATGTATTATAAAACATTAATTGGATGACATTCACTTATAGGACACCATATTTTGTAAAACATTAATTAGATGACATTCACTTATAGGCTACTATAATTTGTAAACCATTAATTGGATGACATTCACTTACAGGACACCATATTTTGTAAAGCATTAATTGGATGACATTCACTTATAGGATGTAAAGCATTAATTGGATGACATTTCCTATAGGACACCATATTTTGTAAAACATTAATTGGATGACATTCCTTATAGGACACCATATTTTGTAAAACATTAATCGGATGACATTTCACTTATAGGACACCATATTTTGTAAAACATTAATTGGATGACATCCACTTATAGGACACCATATTTTGTAAAACATTAATTGGATGACATTCACTTATAGGCTACCATATTTTGTAAACCATTAATTGGATGACATTCACTTACAGGACACCATAGTTTGTAAAGCATTAATTGGATGACATTCACTTATAGGATGTAAAACATTAATTGGATGACATTCCTTATAGGACACCATATTCAAACTTCCATATTGAAACAAATGCTTTCATCTATCTAACCTTCTCTCATAGGACTAACAGAGAATTAAGATCTTCCATGACAAAATAGGTGATACAAATCTGAACTTATTCCTTTCCTCAAACTGTAATGAACTCTCTCTATAATTTAACTTCTCCAGGTCTTTTGGTTTTCTAATATCATGATGGAAATGGACCCCATTCCTAATTCAGGGTATAATTAAATTCATGAATTACTATTATTTAAATCTTTGGTGTTAATAAAAAGTGTGCTTTGAAGCACATGCAGTATGCCCAGAATGGACTCCTCCTGCAGTTCACACGGAGTTGTATTTACTGGTACCACAACAAAGTACTATTGTAGATTCTTTTTTATTGGATCCATTGCTCCCACTAGTATTGGAACTGCCTGGGAATCTTTCTTCCACATTTTTTTAATTTCTGCCTGCAAATCCTGATGTTTTATGACTTAATGCCTATCTGTATCTAAGACTCTGCAATCCTGAGGTGTAGCAATTTCAATGGTCAGTGCTAGTTTTCTCTATTTTCATAGACTCAATATCTGATTTTGCCGTATGCATTTTTTGAACTGATAGTAATGGGTAATCCCATGGATGTTCACTCCATTATTCTCTATAATGCTTTATGGTTCATGCTTCCAATCACACCCAGCAAGATGATGCATGACTGTATCCAATTCTTTTTCACAGAACCTACATTTCTCTGTCTGCCCCACATGTTCAATCAACTTTGTAAACCAATGTGTACATAGTTCACTATCCTGGGTTGCCGTTATTAACTTTTCATCTTTTGGTTTCAACTCACCTCTCCCTAACCATTAATGTGTCAAAACCTGATAAACATGAGGTTGTTCCAGGAGATCTCTATACTTGCCACTATATTTATGGCTTTTCCACATTTCTTTCCTTCTCATCTGTGCTTTTTCCTTATATTTTTTCTTTTATTTATTTATTTTTTTTTTTTGGGGGGGGCACATTCAGTTGCTGTCTGAGTGTTGTCTACTGGTTTAATTTCCATTCCCACTTGACATCTGAATGCTTCTACTAAACTAACAAAATAGGTCATCTTAGACTTCCTCTCCTCATGTTTTAAAACTGTCACTATGTTTGGATCTGGTGAGATACGCAGATATGTATGCAGTTCCTAGACTGCTGATCTATAAATGTAGTCAGTGTCAAGGAGATCCATGCTTCCTTCATGCCAAGGGACAGATCATTTTGGTGTACAC
Organism: Protopterus annectens; assembly: GCF_019279795.1. Taxonomy (NCBI): domain Eukaryota; kingdom Metazoa; phylum Chordata; order Ceratodontiformes; family Protopteridae; genus Protopterus; species Protopterus annectens. The sequence continues at coordinate 912,221,391 of NC_056741.1, read as the reverse complement.
TGATTTTTCTATAGCATTTCTTCATCAAACATCTTTCATTTTCCTTTTTTTGTAACCTATCCATGCCATATTCATATTCTTCCCCTTTTTATAATTATTCATTATGGCTTTATTTAGCAACAAATGATCCTTTGTTCAATATGACTTTCTTTTGATACCCTTTTATTCTAGTGCCATGATTGAGTTTTTTTCTTAATGACCAGAAACTCTATCTGTAGCAATTCCAGTATACAGTTTGTACATCATTGGAAGACAAGTTACTGGTCCATATTTTTTAGGATGGCTGTTAACCAGTCTGGTGTTGGTTCAGGATGCATATGCAAGTAATTCATACTCAGGACTAAATCTTTGTATAATGATGTTTATACTTTTAGCCAGAAGTAGGGGCTATATCTGGGCCAGGGATTTTCTAAGGAGATTTTCTTAATGTTGTGTCAGTTTCTCTGGCAATTTCACCCCATTTCATATCCTGTATATATGAACTCCTTATTGTTTCTTTCATTTTTTTATCCATTCAACATCTTTATGTTTCACAGGATTGTGAAACACATTTCACCAAAATGTATCTATTTCTTCTTTTTTTGATAATGTTTCTATTCCTTTTGCTCTGTTTCCCACTTCTGTATTAAAAGTTTTGTGGTTATCAATTAATTGTTTATTTTGTACTTTTCCTTTATATTTATCTACATATCTTCTAAGTTTTTCTGCCTGTAGTGATATCTTTAGTTTATTATTTGCAATAGTGTATGATAGAGCCTGGTCGGTTTTCATATTCTGCATTGCTTTTTCACATGTCTATCTTTCTTAGTATATTTGTTGATCTCATCTCTCTTCCATATTCTTCTAACAGTGACACTTCTTGTCCTAATTGTTTTATAGTTTTCTCTATTCGATGTTTCCATGAGGGCATTTTATTTCTTCATTTACTTTCCCCTTACTGCTCTTTGTTTTTGTGGTAAGACTTAATCTGTCAATAGTTTAGATGCTCAGTAATATATCCTATTTACTTATGTTATATCATACAAATTTTTGTTAATAGTCTTGATTACTGTGTTCATATGTTTTATCAGACTTTTAACATTTTGAGACTTGCTTACTTTCTTTAATCTATTTCTACCATTGATCGTCAAATGTCTATTCATCTCTGTTACAGTGAGCAATTCTTCCCTTAGATCATTTTCTTCTAAACTGAAAGCACATTCTTTGCTCTCCATTTCCTGCAGGTATTCTACAAAAAGTTTCAGAACATCTTCCTGTTACATATTCTCTTCAGCTGTATCCTGCGTCATTTGCTGCTCCCTTTTAAAGGAATTCACTGGCCCATCCCACACAAATTGCCTGCATCAGAGCTGCCACTGTTTCCTGCTACTTCCCTTGCTGTGCAACTCCAGCTGAACTTTTGTACCAGTTTCCTAATGAAGGCTCCAGAGCATTGATCATATAGCAAGGGATCAGATGCCTCCTGCTCCACCTGTTTCTTCTTAGTTTGTGGCCTCATTGTTCCATCATACTGTCACATAACCTGTGTTGGATTTCTTGAACTAAATCATTCACTGCTTAGGTGATCCATAATTTCAGTTTCTATTTTTTAACTTCTACTTTACTTACCCTCAGTTCTATATTCCCCTTAGTTTTCTTATTTTTGCATTGTGAAATTTTCCATATCTGGGTGCTTTTACCTGAATTTCTCTTCAAATATAAATGGAGCTGATTTTGTGAATTTTTGCAATGCTAACTACCTGGCTGTGTTGGATTCTATAACCAAATGATAAGTATACTTTTTTGCATTTAATTGTACTGTACTGCATTTATATATTTGTCCTCTGTATTATGTGTGCATTGTTTGTTTTTCTCTACCTTCCACCCAGGTGGTGTTGTATTCTTAAGCTGGTGGCTTTGGAATTGCCCGCCCCTGCTGTAAAACTGATTTTGGTCACTCGTCCCATTCTTGTTTGCTCATTCATCTGAGTACAGTGAGATCATTTGGGAAGGACTATCCCCTTTCATTTTTGATTCTGGACACTCTTCCCTATCCCATCTAATCAGCTCAGTCTACTGAGTACAGACAGAGCATTAGCTTCTTAATCTTGAACTATCTTCTGATTCCTCCCTCTCCACTCAAAAAAATAAATAAATAATAATTTACATTTTATTCAGCTGCCTTTACTATAATTGTGTTCTTCCTACTTTATTACCCTATTTTTGCTGTGTGCTCTTAAGTGTTCAAGTGCTTTTATTCTGCTGCATTTATTACTGCATGTTAGTAACCTGATTAAATTTATCTGTTATTCTAAGCATTTTAGTTTTGATTTAGCACTTGTGCTTCAGGCCAGATACTTTACATGTAAGGTTTTTGTGGTCTACTCTCTTGTGGACAAACCCTTATCAAAACCCTCTCTCCACAAGTCTTCCCAAGTATCTGTAACACTATGTCTGGACATGATGTTTACTGACAGCCCTCTTCTCCTAACACATAATTCTTCTTGTGAGAAATACATCTACATCAGTAACCTGGAATCCATGCTCTCTTGTGCCACAGTCAGCACTCCTGACAAAGAGGAGATTGCCAGCACAAACACCACACCACTCACATCATATAGCCAAGCACAACACACACCCACCTTTGTGGAGTCCTCAATAAAAACTTATCTAAGTAGCAGAGACTTCCAAAACACACTCACAAATATTCCACACACAACACCAAACACATCACAGACAGCAGACAACACACAACCCATAAGGCAAAAAAATAAACCATTGCAGCCCATAAGGCATAACAATAAACCAAACATACTGGCCATTGGTGACTCAGTTATGAGACACACCGATGTCCCCCTCACCAGGCTCAATAAGAAGGTTATGGTCAGTTGTCTGTCTGGTGCCAGAACCAGCCACATCACGCATGCACTTAAGTCTCTCCACAGCAAGTACAAGTATGACTCTGTCATTGTCCATGTTGGTGTTAATAACTTGAGACATACCGCCCTGGAATATATGAAGTGAGACATGATTGAGGTCTCAGAGTATGTGTCTCAGGCAGGTATGACCCTAGCCTTAAGCAGCATCCTACCTTCACCAAGAATGTTACCACAATACCAACAACAAATACTTTACTTCAAGCAATTGGTTTAGATTCTGGTACCATTCCAAGGGGATCCAGTATTTGTCTGCCTGGGATGACATGGCTGACAGACCTTGTTGCTTTGCCAGAGATGGCTTCTGCCTGTCACCACAATGATTCTGGATCCTGGCCAAGGCTCTCACTTCCCCCATTGTACCTTTTTTAGGCAATGTCCCAAAGACAAATCTTCCAACGTAAAAGATCTGTCAAAAAACAAATTTAAGGTCATACTGCTAAATGCTGGGAGCCTTAACCTGAAAATGCACTCACTGGAGGCTCTCCTCACACTGGAAGATGCCGATGTCTGTGCAGTCATGGAAACCTGGTTCAGGGCTGCAGAGAGCACCCCTGCCTTACCAGGCTATATCTCATACCAGACATTCTGAACCCAAAATGAGGTCAGAAAGACTGTAGCTGGTATCTTCATTAAGGTCAGGCACACCTCTAGACTGGTCTGCCAGCATGATGCACTGAAACTAGTCCAGGTGCAACTGGCAGTTGGCAAGACACCCATCAAAGTTATAGCCAGCTATAGACCCCCCCCCTCCATGACTCAGGACACCCACTCCTCTTACTTGGATCTACTTGACTCCATCAAGGTACTACCTAACACCCTGATCCTTGGTGACTTCAACTACCCAACCATAGACTGGGTGAACTATTCCTGCACTAATGCACTCACTCAATGATTCCTTGACTTCATAATTTCTAATGCACTAGACCAGCTCGCCTCATCCCCCAGAAAGGGAGATAATATTTTGGACTTGGTTCTCACCAACATGGGTGAACACTGCATGACTCCCATAGTATGTTCTTCCCTGGTGAGATTAGATCATCAGACTGTCTTGTTCAAAGTTTCTATCCCACCCAACCCCCCCAGCCATAGTCAAGCTAAAAACTTTCTCAAAAGATGACTACAGCCTCCTAAGGGAGGGTATCTGTAGCTACACACTACCACCCCCTCAGAGGATGCAGACAACTATGCTGAACAGTACACCAATGCAGTATACAAGCACCTGTACAACTGCATGGATTCAGGCATACCTAACAGAACTAAAACCTGCTCCTAAAGGAAACACAAACCTGTTTAGTGGACATCCCCTATCAACAGGCTTTACAACAAAGGAAGAAACTGTTGTCCAAGGGTAAAAAGGAACAAATTCCAAATTGAAAAAAATCACTAGTGAAAACCTCCAAAGCTGATTATGAATTGAAACTAGCCTCTGAAACAAAGGGAAACCACAAAACCTTCCTCAGTTATGTCAGGAACTTCCATGGCAAAGCCCAGGTTTGTTCCAAAGTAGTACTTAATGGTATCACTTACACTGATCCTGTTGACTTAGCCAACCTGCTAGCAGATAGGTTCAGTGCAAACTTCACCCCCCCTGCCCCCTAAAGGCTCTTTTTACATCCCCAATACTTGTCCTGTACCTCACATCTCCATAGATCAAGTATTAAAGGGCCGAGCCAAGGCAAAGAACACAGCTTCCATGGGACCTGATAGTATCCCAGGCTGCATTCTGCACAATCTCCAGCAAGAACTGGCTTTGCCATTGGGCATACAGGCTTCATTCCAGCAGAGTGGAGAACTGCCATTGTAATCCGTTTGCACAAAGGTGGTGCCACCCTGGAAATGATCACCCCATCAGCCTGACAAGTCTGATCTGTAAAGCCATGGAGCGTATTATTATGGATCTCATAAACAAAGACATAGGTAATATCCAAGCACTTGACCCACCCAGTTCGGATTTCTCAAGGGCAGATCTTGCCTGTTGAATCTGGTTGACTTCTATGAGACTGTCACCAAGGTCCTGGATGAGGGAATGTCAGTACATACAGCTTATCTTGACTTGGCCAAAGCCTTTGACACAATCCCCCACTTGGGCATCATTGAAAACCTAACACAATTTGGTGTAAATCCCTGTCTCATCAGGTGGGTTGCCAACTGGTTCACCAACAGGACCATCAAGGTCAAAATAGGCACCTCCACCTCTGACAGCAGATCTGTCACTAGTGGAGTTCCACAGGCATCTGTCCTGGGACCCCTACTGTTTGGCATCTACTTCTCAGAGGTCCAGCAAAGACAAAAGGCCTGTGGCTGACCAAATTTGTGGATGACTGTAAGTTGGGTGCTGTCATTGACTCCCCAGATGATGTTAGCATACTGCAAGAGGATCTCACAGCAACTAATGCCTGGTGCCAAAGCCATGGCCTCAAGCAAAATGCAAAAAAAAAAAAAGTATCATCATACCATTCAGCAAAAACATGGCCCCTACTGATTACCACTTCAATGGCAACCTCCTAAACACACAACCTGTGGTGAGACACCTGGGTTCTCAGGTTGCTAACAATCTCACATTCAACCATCATGTAGTGGCAGTGGTCAGAAAATCTTTTTACTTGTTTCATCTCATAAGTAAAGGGATTCCATTCAGAAAAAAGGAGGTTATTACCTCTCTATACTCCTCCCCCCTTATTAGACCAATAATTGAGTATAACCCCCCGTTAGGTATATACCTCTCCAAACATCTTCACCAACTGGAAAGGCCAAAGAAATACCTCACAAAGTGAATCCATGGCCTCCAACACCTGTCCTATGTGGACAGGCTCAAATCACTATCACTCTACTTGGTATTGTACAGATTGCTCAGAGGTGATCTGTGTCTCGCCTACAAGGCAATCTCGGAGCCAGCCCTACTAGAGATGCTCCATATCCATAAGTCTAACTTCTCACGCATTACCCACTTGAAAGGCCTGAATCTAATATGCAACATCAACAAAACCTACTGGAGGGAAAGGTTTGTCTCCCAGAGGCTGCCCTGTTTCTGGAATAGACTTCCCATATACATCAAACAGATTACCTCGCTTACCCTCTTCAAGCGCAATATGGATGAATGGATGGGAAACCACAAATTTGTCCCAGGGGTTCCACCTGTGTCCCTCACTGACAGGGGCAACAAGTGCTGACTGAGGTTTCTTTTTGGGGATAAACTCCTGGCTAGGCTTGTAAGGGCCCCAGGGCCATTAGCCTAGTAACCTCCTATGATCCTGTGATTAGTTTGACTTTCTCTTTTGTATAAATATTGCACCAAAATCATATTTCTCTTTCTTTTCTGTGTCCATATTTCTTTTTTTATACCTTTCAAAAATCTCTGGGTTCTGTTTTTTCTATTTTCGGACTTTTGCTGTCACCTGTTTTTCCAGGCAGCCCAAAGTCTCTTTGTTTATGTCATGTTTTTCATGGGTATGTTGTATTAATGAATGCAAATTTGCATTGAAAGCATTTGACAGCTTTTCTAGTACAAGTATTTTTCTTTTCTCTAATTTCTCTCAATTTTTCTGAATATCTTCTATCTGGAAATCTTTGTGGCTCTTTTTGGGTGCTATTTTTGTGTTTTTTGTGTGGACTTCTAATTCCATCTTCAACAGGGGAGGCATCCACCCCCTGAACATGGCCTAATCCCATTATAGGAATGTTTCTGTGCCTTGAGAATTCTACACTGCCATTACTCCAGTCCTGGCTAAAGTGCGCACACCAGGAGTGGGCAGTTTTTTATCCTGGGGCTTGTGCACCCAGTTGTCTTTTTTATTTTTTAACCTACCTTTATTCATGATATAGTGTACATATAAAGGTTGCTTCTAGTCTTTCTTCACCTAACCATCACTGCAACACCAGTGTAAAACATTAATTGGATGACACTCACTTATAGGACACCACATTAAAACTCCTTACGGAAGAAATGCTCTCACTTGCCCAACCTGCTATCATGGCCTAGATATAACACAGAAATAAGATCTTCCAGAACAAAATGAGTGATGCACATCTGATATTCCTTCACTCAAAATGGAATGAACTCTCTTTACCAGTAAGAGTATAGAAATGTTTGCTGAAGTTTAAAAATTTAGTCCAACATTTCCTTCATAGGAATGTATGCCCAGTCTGTAGCCAGCCAATAATATGATTTCTATTATTCCATGGAAGTTGCTTTTCCATCACTGTAGTTTTAGTTTTTTTCCATCTTTACTTTCTCTGTAAAAATAATGTTTTTTTTTTTTTTTGTTTGTTTTTAAACAGCATGGTATTGTGGAATTACCATACATTACCAACATCAACACATGAAAGTTTACTATAAGTTCTTCTCTGAAAAGGAACAACCATGCTACAAGCATTCTTATTATCATAGAAGAAATATTTTGATCATATGGCAATAAGCACTGATCGACTGTAGTACATTGAAACCTTACAGCCCATTTGTTCTCTGGCCATCCAAAAGCTTAATCAGTCCATTTGTTCCTCAGATGGGTGTAGAACTGGTGCTATGGAAATGGCCAATCAGCTTAACCTATAAACTCCCTTCTTGTTGGTGGCTTATGTGCTCTACAAATGCTGCTTAATGGTGTTTCATGTATGCTACCACACATGACAAGTCTATTGACTGAACAGCTCACCACTGAACAGTGTGGACTCATTAGGCTCATTTCTATAGGCAATAATAGCTACAATCCCCTGAAGTGAGATGGGACACCTCCATTCCTTACCCCCAGATGTGTGAGCAATTTCTGGCCACTAATTCCCATCCTTCCCCATCGAGAGCCTCCAGCACCCATATTACTAAATGAGCATGGGTCTTTTTGGATGCAGCCAGGGCACACCACCAGGCCTCAAAGAACAATTTGGTGTCTTATGCTATGTGTCTAGTGTATCTTGCCTTAAAAGTTCTCTTTTTGATTTTTTTTCCATGGATCTCTTCTGTAAATTGTCTCTGAACAAGTGGGCTAACCCTGCTAATAGAACATAATAAAAAAAAAATAAATAAGTATGTAAATAAAATATAACCAAGTCTCTTTGCTTTTATTAACCTTGTTTCTTCTTGTATTGAGTTAACAGCTCTAATAATACATTTAGTTAAATGCTGTATTTACCTTTTACAGGTCTTAATATTGCATTGTAAGACAGCTTTGCAATTACATTTTGATTATGACTATATTAGCTGTTATCTACTGTAGAGCTCAACAGGTCCATTACAGCCAAGTTTACCCTGTATGACTAAAAGATTATGAAGACACTGTATCATTATCACAAAAATGTTGCTGTTAGTCACATTAGCATTTGGTAGAAAGTGTATCAAAAAGCTCTGGATGAGCCCTCAACCTCCCTTATTTCAAGACTGGTTAAATTTATACAAACAAGTTAATTCCAAGGAGCTTTCAGCCTGAAATCTATGCACTCACCAGACTCAGCACAGAAGCAATGGTATGTTATGCTTATCTTAACTTTGGAAAAAGGCCCCTGCTATACCCTTGGAAAACCTCCAGGATAAATCATTTATTAATTCTCATGGACAATATAAACAAGTGTTTACAAATACTGCAGCTACTAGCAACAAAAAATTGATTAATGATACACTCAGCACTCCCTTAGTCCAACTTATAACTTTAACTCCTCTGTTTCTCTTTCTCTTCTATCAGCTCTTAATGTAAATGCTCTTTATATAACAAAAAGCTATATTAGCTCCTATACGTGATGTTTTTTAACACCTTTATTGAATTATCAATAAAGAAATAGGCAAACATACTTTTATATAAAAGTAAACAAAGCATATTAACACATTCCTAATTATAAACATTATACATCACACATATTCTTTTGTATAATTATCATCAACCCAGCATTACATAAACTGATCAATTCCTACCTTCCTTTAACCTTCACGTTTCCTCCAAAACATTTTTCTGCATATATTGTTCCTACAATTTCCATGTTTTTCCATGTAATGTGTTCCTACCCTCTTCTAAAGATCCCAATTTCAGTTATTTTCTATGATACAATATTCAGTATTAAAATCCACAAGGCAAAGTGCCCAAAAGCAACAAAAAACAACACAAACTGTAAACGGGCATCAGGAAGGACGTCCAACACTCAGCAAAAAGGATGAAATAGTTTATTAATCCAGTACAAACAAAACAATACAATTCACAGACCAAATCACATTAAGGCCCAACCAGTCATTGCGATTTTGTCCTTAAAAAAGACTTCATCGGATGTATCCTAAAATCCCAGTACACCATATATTTACACAATCACCAATTAAAACATTAGGATAATAATTCAATTAATATCAATCAATTGGTATATGCAACCTTACTACTACTTCTTCTTTTGGCTGTTCCCGTTAGGGGTTGCCACAGCGGATCATCTGTTTCCATTTCTTCCTGTCCTCTGCATCATGCTCTTTCACACCAACCACCTGCATGTCCTCTCTCACCACATCCATAAACCTTATCTTAGGCCTTCCTCTTTTCCTTTTACCTGGCAGATCCAGCCTTAGCATCCTTTTCCCAATATACCCAGCATCCCTCCTAAGCACATGTCCAAACCAACGCAATCTCGCCTCTTTTGCTTTGTCTCCAAACTGTCCAACCTGAGCTGATCCTCTAATATACTTATTCCTAATCCTGTCCATCCTAGTCACACCCAGTGCAAATCTTAACATCTTTAACTCTGCCACATCCAGCTCTGACTCCTGCCTTTTCATCAATGCCACTGTCTCCAACCCATATAACATAGCTGGTCTCACTACCCTCTTGTAGACCTTCCCTTTCACTCTTACTGGTACCCATCTGTCACAAATCACTCCTGACACTCTTCTTCACCCATTACACTCTGTCTGTACTCTCTTCTTCACCTCCCTTCCACATTCGAAAGAAGATAATGATACTCATTACACTCCCAAAACACGTGCTCCTAGTTATCTCTTTCTTCTTCATCACACCTCCAACATTTACCATCTACATGAGGAAAAATTCTTTGTAGTCTACTTTGGGTATAAACATACATATGCAAACACTTATATGCAAAAATCCTGCATTTTCCAGACTTTGTTGCATATTTAGGTTCATAGGTTTATACTAGGCTATCTGCCCTAAGGCATTTATAAGCCTAGCCCAAAGTTTTGTGGCTTAAGCCACCCCTTATATGAAAAAATACTGTACCCATTAGTTTGTTGTGCCTCTGTCCAGCAGTGACACAGAGATGATTCCCGGGGTAAACCTACGATCTCCCATCCACAGGTCAAGATTTCTCTTGAACAGAGCCAGCGAGGTGCTCTGCCTCACATGGACCGGGATTTTATTCCACAGCATAGGGAGTCTCTGAGTGATAAATCTATCCCTCCAGCATGTCCTATTTATATCCGTGCTAAGGTTTAAGTCGCTTGCTCTAGTGGTTTTGGTGGATTTGGATTTTTTGAGGTGGAGCATGTCCATTAATTTCGGGTTGGAAATGGCCTTGTATGTCAGGCACATGTCACCTCTGAGCAGACGGTATGCGACTGAATAGAGCTGGAGTTTCTTCAATCTGGCAGCATATGACAGATTTTGGAGTCCCTTTATCCTTTTGGTGAGGAACTTTTGGGGTCTCTCCAATTGCTGCAGATGTCGGGTGAGATACATCCCGAATGGGGCATTGTACTCGATCATTGTTCTGATAAGTGAAGAGTACAGGGGAACAATGACCTCACTAGATCTGGATGTGAATCCTTCATGATCAGGTGGGCAATGTAGAAGGTCTTTCTAACCACTTTAGCAACGTGAGTGTCAAAAGAAAGGCCACTGTCAACCTGGGTCCCCAGGTCCCTGATAACCTCTTCAGTGCTTAGTGGATTGCCACCTATATGGTAGCTTGGGGTTACCTTGTTTTTCCCGAAGGGTATGACTATACATTTTTTGGCGTTTAACTTCAGGCCATGGCTCTGGCACCAGCTATCTGTTTCCGTGAGTCCCTTCTGAAGGATATCCGTGTCCGATGCACTTTCCACTATGGCGCCCAGTTTGCAGTCATCTGCAAACTTTGTCAGCCAAAGTCCTCCCATGTTGGCCTGTACTCTTGAGAAGTAGATGCCGAACAATAGGGGCCAAGGACCGAGCCCTGTGGGACACCACTTGTGACCGGCTTGGAGTCTGACATAGCGCCAGCAACTCTAACCCTGTGGGTTCTGTCCTTAAGCCAGTTTGCAACCCATCTTGTGACATATGGGTTTACATTTAAGCTGGTAAGTTTTTCTACAATACCCGAGTGGGGTATTGTGTCAAAGCCTTTGCAAGGTCAAGGTAGGCTGTATGGACTGCCTTTCCCTCATCAATGGCCTTGGTGACTGTTTCGAAGAAGTCGACCAAGTTCAAAAGGCATGATCTGCCCTTGACGAAGCCAAACTGGGTTGGGTCCAATGTCTGCAAGTCCCCTATATCTTTGTTTATGAGCTCCATTATGATCCTCTCCATAGCTTTGCAGACTAGACTTGTTAAGCTTATGGGGCGGTAATTACCAGGGTCCGTAGAGGCACCGCCTTTGTGGAGTGGGACCACAGTTGCCGTACACCATTCCTTGGGCACGTATCCTGTGGTAAGGCTGAGATTAAACAGCTGCCTTATGTGCGGGTTTAATTCCTCATTTAGCTCGTGTAGCACACAGCCGGGGACACCATCTGGTCCCATTGATGCTGTGTTTTTAGCTTTAGAGAGAGCAGCTTTCACCTGCGCATTTGCGATGTCTGGGAGGCTACACTCCACTGGGAGAGTTATCTCTCCTTTAGAGGGGGGGAGGGGAGAGGGGGGTGAAGTTTGCACTGAACCTGTCTGCCAGTATGTTGGCAATGTCTGTGGGTTCAGTGATTTTTGTATCATTTTGGACTAATTCTGAGCATATCTGGGAGTTTCCACCCAGGTTCCTAACATAGCTGAAAAAGGCCTTATGATTGTCCTTTGAATCCATGGCAATTTTTCTCTCAAAATTGGCCCTAGTTGATTTTATGAGTGCTCGTATTTTTTTACTAATAATGATCAGGGGTGACTTCCCTTTTATGGATTTTGTTCTATCATGTAATAGCTTTCTCCTCTTATTGTAAAGTTTGTTAATGGCTGGGGTCCACCAGACTGGACGTTTGCCCTTTGTGGAAAGAGTCTTTGGGAGCCATACATATGTCCTTCCATTCTTTCCTTGTGAATTGCTTAGCCAGTCTCTCTTCACAATCTTTTCCAACCTGCTCTGATTGATTGCTATGCTTACTGTGCAATATTTTATATGCCCTACTAATTATCACTTTTGTAGTAGTACCTGCTGTTCTTGATTCAGCTACAAACTCTACCAGAGCAGGTCTGTCACTTAAGATTCCCATATTACTGTCTTTTTGCCTGTACTCTGATATCAATCCCTTTTATGGGTGGCAGTTTCTAGCTTGCAATTCAAATGTCTTCTTGGCCTCTTCCCATTCTATTACCTTGCTCTGTCTAGTTATTTGCTCCAAATACCATAGTTCCTTTGCTAGTTTACTCAAGTAAATTCCAGCTCCCTCTTGCATATTATCTGTAATCCTAATTGCAGTCAACCATATCCGCGAAATCTTTCTCCATTCTCATGCTGGCTTAGTTCTTAGAATACTTTATAATACTTTATGAGTAGAATATTCTATATGGCTGTTATTCTTGTTGGGATCTACATCCAAAATCCCAATCTGTCCTTATTTCTTGATGTTTCCCCTTGATTTATAGCTTTCTACTTGTGTTATGTATATGAGGCTTAATTGTGTATTTCTAAAATATTGCATCAAATCAAGCAATCGTAAACTACTTTTTGTTTTATTGGAAGGATCAACATATCTCACTTGACCCCTGCCCTTTTACCCTCCCATTAAAATCCTTTAACTCTTTATTAATTGCTGTCCTCAACTTCTCTTATGGTTGAAAAAAGTATGCCTGACCTGTACATAAAACCAAAGGGACTAAAACATTTTCACTGCTGGCATCTTGCTATCCATATCCAAAATCTAGAGGTTCCAGTTTCTCCGCTTTTGTATTATCTTTTATTTAATCTCTTCCCACATATCCTTAGCTGTGATAACAGAATCCTTTGTGATCGATATTCCTAAATGCTTCATTATATTTCTGAACAAATGTATATGTGGCTACACAGTTTATAGCTATAGCCTTTCTTTTATCTTCTTTCATTTTATAGCCCGAAAAGATTTGAAACTGTCACGAAATGTTGCATAACACTGAGATGTCCTTTTCTGGTTTTATCAATACAAAAAATAATACTGTCTACAAATAAAGCCAACTTTTCTTGATTACCATATCAATTATATCCTTGAATTTCTGAATTCCCAATTTCCTTTGCCACTGGCTGTAAATGTAATGCAAATAACAGAGGGGAAGGAGGACACAACTGCCTGGTTCCTCTGTTCAGGCACAGCTTATCAGGGAGGAGCCCTGTCTCTTTAATTTTTGCCTCTGATCCCTCCCATATCCTCATAACTAACCTTATCATTGTATCAGAGAATGCAAATGCTTCCACTGCTGCCATCTCATAAAATCCCAGCTTTCTCTGTCGAATGCTTTCTCTGCATCAAGACACAACAACAACAGTGGTATTTTCTTACAATCTGCTTCCCTCTGGATCATCATTGTTCCATTAATGTTATCAAATGTTTGCCTTCCATCCACAAGCCACATTCATCCATATATATATATATATATATATATATATATATATATATATATATATATATATATATATATATATATAATGGGTTCCGTTCATAATTTCAAAACACTGAAATCCCATTTTAGCCTTGAAATCCCAAAATACCAGAAGCGCAAAATTCAAAATCCCAAAGTAAGGAGATTTTGAATTAGCGCTTCTGGTGTTGCGGTGTGTAAATGGTTAGGTGTTAGTTGGGGTACGTATGTATGTGTAAGTGTGTTGGTTAGGGGCTTTAGCGTATGTCAGTGTGTGTTGTGACTGTGATGTGTGTGTGCGAGGGACTGTGAAATGTGTGGGTGTCAGTTGCCTTTGTGTGTCTGATTGTGCGATCTCAGAGTTAGTACTTATGTTAGTACTTGTGGGGGAGAAGCCCCCACATGGGGGGTGCGGAGGGCTTGCCCCCCCCTGCTTATATGTGGTCTAGGTTTGTCTGTGTGCTTGTGGGGGAAGTTCTGTGTATGTTTATGTGTGTGCTCTGTGTGTAGTGTAGGTTCGGGATTTTGAGTTCCGCGATTATGGGTTTTCAGGATTTGAAGGTTTCGGCTATGTAATTTTGAAATACTGAAATTCGGGATTTCAGTATTTTGAGATTTCATAGTGAACCCATATATATAAATTCTGGGAACACCTTTGACATTCTTTTAGCTATTATGAACATAAACATTTTATAATCATGGTTTAAAATTGAAAAGTGCCTTCCTGAAGCTTTCTTTCAAGATGTTGGTGAGTCCTCTTCTTTTAAAATAGTGTTAAAAAACCTTTTAGATCATTATCATTTTCTTCCCTCCTAGCTTCCAAACTTCCACAGGAATACCATCTATTCCTAAAGACTTTATTTCATCACCCCCTATCTTAACTGTTAACAGTTGAACCTCATCTGCCTCTAACCTATCATACTTAAGTCTTCCATAAATACTTCCATTCATACTATTTCTTGATTTCCACATTTTTGTGCTTTATACAAATCTTCATAAAATTTTAGAGAGATGTCTAATACCGCTATAGGATCTGCAGTTATTTTTCTTGTTCACAGAAGAAATAATAAAGTAGTAATTGCAGGCAAAGGTCAATAAATCCACAAGATAAATATACTGCAAAGAAAGATTTTGACCACCACAGTGAATATAGCATTTCCAATAAATACGAGAAAGTAATGTGTTGAAAGCATAAAAACTTTTAATAACAAAAGAAAAACAAAAAACAAAAAAAATGAATGGTTAACGCTTTCAAGGCAATTAGACACTTCCTCAAACCTTACATAAACCAACAAATCACAACCATTTTCAGGCAAGATTCCACCAATCAGCACAAGAAGGACAGAAATCCAACCAATAAAAATAAATATAGCAAAACCAATTAAAGCAGAGAATAGCATCTTTAGTGACGTAAATCTCTCATTCATAAAATATCCCTCAATGGAATGTTATGAACCAATCAGTTTAGTAAATTAGGCCACATGTCTTAAGCACCTTAAGGCCTTAAAGAAATACTATAATTCAAGCACAGACTAGTATCAGCTCACAAGTTGAAGTTCCACTACAGTTCTTTACAGTTCATTCTATTTTTAAAATCCCCACCTCTTAAACTTTCAGACAGAATTTCAAGAACAACAAACTTAAAACTATGATCAGACTCACATTCTAAATAATGTTTCACTAAAGCACTTGTCATCCTATTATTTCTAATGTCACCCACATGTTCTAAGATCCTTTTTTTAATGTTCTATTCATTTTCCCAATATAGTAAGAGTTACATGCTTGACATTTAACAAAATAGACCACGTTAAAACTCTTACAATCAGCACAGAAATCCAAATCTATTTTATATTTGCAAACAGGGTGCTCAATACAATAAGTGATTAAGAAATACTTGCAGGCATAATAAGAACAGCATTGGAAGGTAGCACTCCGTTCAGAACAATTTAAGATAGATTGACAGGAATTCCTGTAACATAATTCATGCTTCAGTGATTTATTGTTCCAAAAGGAAAATTTTGGTTCTGGACCCAGCATCTATTTTAATTTCTGATCAGACATGAGAACTGGCCAATTTTTCTTAACAATATCACAAACTAGACTACGTTAACACCATACAAGTGTTCCTCATATGTCTAGGTGAATGGGAATACACAATATTAGGTGAATTTGATACTTGGCTTCATAAGAAATTATGTAAGAAAAATAACATCTTACATAAATCTAGTATGCACCCAAGACACAGTCTTAGGAATGTATTGAAAGGGCAATATTTAAGGACTATGAGATTGCATAATAGAGAGGATCTTGCTACAGAAGCTTCATGTGACACATATAGAGACTTCATTACTACAGGATATTCACCCTCTGAAGTCCCTGAGGTTGCTGATGAGGTCAGCACACTCAGAGACACAACACTTTTGCTAAACCATTTTTTTCAAAAAGATCTGAAGCTGCTGTATGTTTGCTGAAGTATGAATTATGTGCAGGAATTCCTGTCAATCTATCTTAAAATTTTCTTCCTTCCCATGCCGTTCTTGTTATGCCTGCAAGTATATCTTGATCACTAATTGCAATGAGCACCCTGTTTGCAAGTATAAAATAGATTTGGATTTCTAAGCTGATTATAAGAGTGATAGCGTGGTCTATTTTTCTAAATGTCAAGCATGTAACTCTTACTGTGTTGGGAAGATGAACAGAATGTTAAAAGAAAGGATCTTAGAATATGTGGGCAAAATTAGAAATATTAGGATGATGAGTGCTTTAGTGAAACATTATGTAAAATATGGGTCTGATCAATGTTTTAAGTATATGGGTCTGATCAATGTTTTAAGTATGTTGTTCTTGAAATTTTATCTGAAAGATTAAGAGGTGGGGATCTTAAAAAGAGAATGGACTGTAGAGAACTGTACTGGATCATCAGCTTGTGAGCTGATAATAGTCCAGGTTTGAATGATAGTATTTCTTTAAGGCCAGTGCTTAAGACATGTAGCCTAATTCATTGAACTGATTGGTTCATAATACTCAATTGGGGGGTATTTTATGAATTAGAGATTTACTTCACCAAAGATGTTTTTCTTTATTTTAATTGGTATTGCCATACTTATTTTTATTGGTTGGATTTCTGACTTTTTCTGTGCTTCTTGATGCAATTTTGCCTGAAAATGGCTATGATTTGTTGGTATATGCAAGTTCTGAGGAAGCAGCTATTTGCCATGAAAGCACTCACCATTTTGTTTGTTTTTCGTTCTTTTGTTATTAAAAGTTTTCATGCTTTCAACATATTACTTTCTCACATTTATTGGAAACGTTTTATTCACCTTGGTCAAAATCTTTCTTATTTGTCTTGTTCTAGGCTCCCTAAGTTTCTCAATAGCCCTTTCCAAAAAAAAAAAAAAAAAAAATGTATCTGCTTTTACTGTATTTGTGTTTCTTCCTACTTTATTTTGCTTTTGCGTCATCTTAAAAGTACTCAATTGTATTTATTACTGCTTGGTGTATCTCATTCTAAGCCTTTTAGTTTAAGCACTTGGGCTTCAGACCAGTTGTTTTACATTAAGAAGGTTTGTGGTCTGCACTGTGGTGGCAGAACAGGTAGCTTACATCCTTCTAAGTTGGGAACTGCTGATTGAGGGCTCAGTGTCTGTTATTCTAAAAGTGTATTAATTCTGGTTTAAGCACTTGGGCTTCAGGCCAGTTATTTTACATTGGAAGGGTTCGTGGTCTGCACTCTTGTGGGAGGAGAGGCTGGACACTGCCCTTCTGAGCTGGGAATTTCTGGTTAAAGGCTTATAGTGCCTGCATATTTGAACTGCTTCTTACTGAAATTGGTACACCTTGTTTGCTGTAGCATAGACTAGATCCAGGCCTGCTGAATCTAGCTTTGTTTGTATAACTTGAGCACTAATCCAGACATTCTTTAAAGTATTCAACTGTATTTATTACTGCTTGGTAGTAACTTGATTAAAGTGTAGCTATCATTCTAAGTCTTTTGGATTAAGCACTTGGGCTTCAGACCAGTTGTTTTACATTAGGAAGGTTTGTGGCCTGCACTGTGGTGGCAGGACAGGTAGCTTACATCCTTCTAAGTTGGGAACTGCTGATTGAGGGCTCAGTGTCTGTTATTCTAAAAGTATGTTAGTTCTGGTTTAAGCACTTGGGCTTCAGGCCAGTTATTTTACATTAAGAAGGTTCGTGGTCTGCACTCTTGTGTGAGGAGAGGCTGGACTCTGCCCTTCTGAGCTGGGAATTTCTGGTTAAAGGCTTATAGTGCCTGCATATTTGAACTGTTTCTTACTGAAATTGGTACATCTTGTTTGCTGTAGCATAGACTATATCCAGGCCTGCTGAATCTAGCTTTGTTTGTATGTTTGTTGTTTGTTTGCTTGTTATTTCCCTGAAACGCTAATTCCACCTAAAACGCGGCTTTTCAGCACTTCTGTGGATCCCTAGTGATATCTGCATTGCTTACTGTACTTATTTCCTTGTTTCACTTGAAAGAAAGTTACTGTTTGTCGTTTTTTGCATTTAAGTTACCTGTAACACATTGCATTTAAGTTACCTGGCACTTGCCCACTAAAGCAATTATATGTCAGCACTAAAAAATTAAAAGCACTACACCCTCACAAACTTCCCTTGAGTACCTTGTTCCCCATTAGCCCTTTTTTTTTTCAATTATAAAGGAATTCCCAATACTATTCTAGCATGTCCAAAGGTCAGTTGTCAATCTCCTCTCTGGTCCAGCTGGTTAATCTGGGAATCTTGAGGCAATGTTACAACTGCCTCATGTACACAGACAACCCTCTCCTCTTCCCAACAAATTCCAACACATGTGAGAGATGCAACCATATAGCCATACTGGAGGCTAAGCTCTCTCAACTCAGTACTGGCGTAACCAGTCAGGAGGAGAAGGAAACCACACTCACTACAATTCCAGTCTCACATAGACCTACCACGACAGCAAACCAAACACATAAACACACAAAAACATACTCGGAGGCTCTAAATAAAAATCTGCCTAAGCAGCAGAGACTTCCAAAGCAGACACCGAAGCAACCACTACCCCAAAATAAAACACGTACAACACATAGCTCACAAAGCCAGTGTGCCGAACAGTCACAGCCCTTAAGGCTAAACAACACACCTGATACACTTGTAATAGGTGACTCTATCATCAGGCTCACTGACGTCCCGCTCAACAGGCTGAACAAGGAGAAGGTCACGGTGAGCTGCCTGTCGGGCGCTAGGATCCGCCACATAACACAAGCAATCAGGTCACTCCAAGGCAAGTACAAATATGACTCAGTCGTTGTCCATGCTGGTGTGAATGACCTGAGACGTACCTCCCTGGACTACATGAAAAGAGACATAGAGGAGCTCTCTGAGCATGTAGCCCAGGCCGGTATGACCCTGACCTTGAGTAGCATCTTACCCTCACCAAGAATGATGCCACAATATGAAGACAAGATGATCAATTTCAACAATTGGCTTAAGTATTGATGTCATTCAAAGGGGATCCAATGCCTGTCAGCCTGGGATGACATGCTCGACAAGCCACGATGCTTCGCTAGGGACGGCTTGCACCTGTAACCCCTGGGCTTTCAGATATTGGCAAAGGCTCTTGCTATCCCCATAGTGCCTTTTTTAGGCAAGGCTCAAAAGACAAACCCACCTCCATAGGTATCACAAGGGATAAGAAACTAAGAGTAATGCTACTCAATGCCAGAAGTCTAAACCTCAAGATGCATGCACTCAAAACTCTCCTTAGCATGGAGAACATCGATATCTGTGCAGTAACAGAAACCTAGTTCAAGGCTCCCAAGAGCACCCCAGCACTACCAGGTTATACCTCATACCATGCTTTTCGGCCCCAAAACTTGGACCGAACCACAAAAGGAGGGGGAGTATCAATATTCGTCAAAGATACCCACACCTCCAGGTTGGTGGCACAGCACGAAGCATCAGAGACTATCCATGTGCAACTAACAGTGGGTAAAACTGCCTTCCAGTTTATAGCCTGCTACAGACCACCCTCCCAAACCCAGGAACCCCACTTGGCCTTCCTGAGAACACTGGAAAATATGAAGGTCTCTCCAAACACCATTATATTGGGCGACTTCAACTACCCAAACATAGACTGGGAGCATTACTCTAGCTCCAACACCCTAGCCCAAAGGTTCCTAGAATTTATAAACTCAAATGCTATGGAACAACTTGTTACCACTCCCACAAGAGGGGAAAACATACTGGACCTGATCATCACCAACATGGGGACTCTATGCTCCAGACCAGAAGTGTATCCCTCATTGGTAAGATCAGACCATAAACTAATCTCACTGGATATTCACATCCCGACTCTACCCCCTGCCCTGAAAACCACAGTGGAAAACTTCTCTAATGCAAATTTCACACTCCTCAAAACCGAGGTGGAATCCTTCAAAGCCCCCGGGCCTGTGGAAAATACGGCCCAGACAGCAGAATCCTTTATAAACGCATTCTATGAACACCTTCAGGAATGCATGGATCATGCAATCCCAAATAAAACCAAGTCCCAATCCTCCAAAGGCAGACGTCCTGTCTGGTGGACCCCAGCCATAAACAAACTATACAATAGAAGGAGGAAGCTACTACATGATAGAGCAAAATCCCAAAAAGGGAAGGAATCTCTGATCAGTATTATCAAAAAACTACGGGCACTCATAAAATCGCCTAAGGCCAGCTTCGAGAGAAAAATTGCACAGGACACTAAGGATAATCGCAAGGCTTTCTTTAGTTATGTTAGGAACCTGGGTGGGAATTCCCAGATATGCTCAGAATTAGTCCAAAATGACAAAAAATACACTGAAGCCACAGACATTGCCAACATCCTAGCTGACAGGTTCAGTGCAAACTCCCCCCCCCACCAAAAGGGCAAATATCTATCCCAGCAGAGTGCTGCCCCCCCTGACATCTCAGATGCTCAGGTAAGAGCTGCCCCCTCCAAAGCAAATAACACAGCATCAATGGGACCAGACGGTGTCCCGGGCTGCGTCCTACATGAACTCCAAGAAGAGCTAAACCCAAACATAAAACTACTGTTCAATCTCAGCCTTACTACAGGATATGTACCCAAAGAGTGGCGTACAGCAACAGTGGCCCCTCTCCACAAAGGTTGTGCCTCAACGGATCCTGGAAACTATTGCCCATAAGCCTGACTAGCTTGATCTGCAAAGCTATGGAAAGGATCATCATGGACCTCATAAATAAAGATATCGGGGACCTACAGACACTGGATCCTACCCAGTTTGGCTTTGTTAAGGGCAGATCCTGCCTCTTAAATTTGGTTGATTTCTTTAAAACAGTCACTAAGGCCATTGACGAGGGGAAGGTGGTCCACACAGCCTACCTGAACCTCGCAAAAGCCTTCGATACAATACCCCACTCGGGCATTATAGATAAGCTCACCAGCTTAAATATAAACCCCTATGTCACTAGATGGGTTGCAAACTGGCTCAAGGACAGAACCCACATGGTTAGAATTGCTGGAGCCATGTCAGACTCCAAACCAGTTACAAGTGGCGTCCCACAAGGCTCAGTCCTGGGACCTCTCTTGTTCGGTATATATTTCTCAGAGGTACAGACCAAAACGGAAGGACTGTGGCTGAGCAAGTTTGCAGATGACTCAAACTGGGCACCATAATCGACACTCCAGCCGACACAAGCATCCTCCAAAAGGGCCTCATAGAAACAGACAACTGGTGCCAGAGCCATGGCCTCAAGCTAAACGCCAAAAAGTGTATAGTCATCCCCTTTGGCAAAAACAAAGTGCCCACAAATTACCACATAGGTGGTAATCCATTAAGTACAGAAGAAGTAATTAGGGACCTGGGGACCCAAGTTGATAGCAATCTCTCATTTGACAACCACGTGGCCAAAGTGGTTAGAAAAACATTTTATATAGCCCACCTAATCATGAAAGGATTCACATCTAGATCAGGGGAGGTCATCGTGCCTCTTTACTCATCCCTCATCAGGCCCATAATTGAGTACAATGCCCCTTTTGGGATGTACCTTACCAGACAACTGCAGCAACTGGAAAGACCCCAAAAGTACCTCACCAAGAGGATCAAAGGGCTCAAACAGATGCCATATGCTGCCCGGTTAAAGAAACTCCAGCTCTACTCAGTGGCATACCGCCTGCTCAGAGGCAATCTTTGCCTGACATATAAAGCCATGTCCAACCCTGAATTAATGGACATGCTGCACCTCAGAAAATCCAAATCCCATTGAGCTACGCGCTCGAGAGACTTGAACCTCAGCACTGAAATAAATAGGACATGCTGCAGGGACAGATTCATAACCCAGAGGCTCCCTTCACTCTAGAATAAAATCCCAGTCCAGGTTAGGCAGAGTCCCTCATTGACTCTCTTCAAGAGGAATCTTGATGAGTGGATGGGAGATCGTAGGTTTACCCCGGGTATCACTTCTGTGTCACTGTTAGTTAGAGGCACAGTATACTAACCTCGAAAAAGGGCATAGCAAAATTATTTTAAAATGGGTGGCGAAAACCAAACACACTCTGGCTAGGCTTATAAATGCCCTAGGGCAGATAGCCTAGTATGAACCTATGAACCTATGAACCTATGAACTTTTTGTTGCCTAAGTCAATGTGCTAAAGGTTTTTGTGCAGAGTTACTATCAAAAAATAGTTGTTTAGCATCAGTCTTTCTAAACTCATAAATATCATGCAGATACTCTCTTATTTTCTCTTTAGCACTCTGCAGTTGTTCCTCTTCTTGTTCTGTGAGATTCATCTTATTCTACAATACTTTAACCTTTGTCAGTCCCTCTAAATAATTCTTACTTTTTAACCATATTTCTTTTTCTTTTATTTCTGCATATTGTTAAACTCTTCTTATATATATTTTATCCCACTCACTTGCTATAACTTCTGAAGTAATTTCTTCTAGCATCCCTAATAACTTTTGAATAATATCTACTACCAATTCCTTAAATTCCTCTCTTTTTAACAGATAGGTGGGAAGAACCAGTGTCTCATTTTTACTTCATTATCTTGCATTTTATCTTAGATATTATTGGCAAATTATGTAAAATAGTTAATGGATATGTGTAGAAGCTTTCAATAAATGCACATCATCCTGTGAAATATAACTTCTGTTTAGTCTAGCCCAGTTACTGTACCTTGGGGAATAATATGAAAATTCTCACATCTTCTATACCAAATATTTTCAAAAATGTCTTCAAAAATATACGCTCTTTCATTAGATTTCTCTTCTAAGTCACCCAGATACATCCTCACTGTTGGAAATCAAGATCCAGTCCCTACCTATAAGTAATATTCCCTACTGAAAACTAATTATTTCTCCCAAAATTTTCTTAAGCTCCAGAATAGCAGGTTTAGGTGGAATATGAATACATATCAGTGTAATCTTTATACCTTGCCAGTAACTCCTTACTACCACAGATATGTCATTATCATCATCTTTTTCCTCGTCTATCACTACTGGTTTTGCTCTAGCAGTTAGCATAAATACTCCCATTTTCCAAGTTTGTCCCTAATATTCTTCTGAATATCCATCCTGAAATCCTTTCTCTATCAAATTCACATGCTTGCTTCTTTCCATATGTGCTTTCTGTAGTATTGCTTTTTGCAATCTACATTTCTTAATATAACTCAGTACTTTTAGCTTTCTGTCTATACATGTGAGACAATTCACATTGCAAAATAATATGGACTGTTTAGCCATTATGATAAGAAGTTGTTATACTCATCTATTATATACAGTATGTCATCTTTTTTAAATGTCTATTTCCAGAGTTTGTGTTACATGCACCCACTGTTTGGCAGATCATTCCTTGTCATCTCATTTAAATCTATGCCATATTTACAACACGTTATGTTTTACTGAAAACCATCAAACAAAACAACAATTACAGCTCCAGAACACTCCATAACCTATTAACCTAAAGCAAACACAAAAATATATACATTGTCAAATAATGAAGCTTAACTCTCTTGATAAGAACAATTGTCCCAAGTTGACAGCTGGAGCCACAGACATTATCTAACCTAAAATTAAGGTAATTCAAGCAAAAGCACACGTTACAGCATATGATCCTACTTACACTAATTGCTGTCTGTTCTTGTCATACCTTTACTCCTCCCCCAGTTGTGAAAAACTGTTTGCATGCAGAAAACATTAACTTTTAGCCTTAAAAAAATGCACAGGCTGCCTTTAAATAAAACTAAATTATGCACCAATCTAGTAACGCAATGAACTATTTAGGTAGCAGGAAAACTGCTATCTCTTATTTTACTTCAAATGTTATTTTTATTAAGCTGCTTGCCCTTGTACTTTTAATTTTATGTTTATCTCAAACACATTGCCCATTGCTGTTGAGATTTATTGCCAGGACATATAGTCAACTTATTTCCATGAAAATATAAGAACATAATGTACAGATGCTCTCTGTTCCAGACTTCTCAACTCACATTGAACATTTATTTGCAAAGGAAAACTTTTTATTACATTTACAGTGTTCACTAGTGTTTATACCAAAAATGCTTAGACAACACACTTGTTGTTAGAATAAGCATTCAGCTATGCAAAAGTAAGAGAAAGCAACTCCACATGTATCAATCAGTGCACTTTTACACCCCATCCCTCATTCCAACAGCCCAAGATTATAGCATTTTAACTTCATGTTCTGTCCAGCCTTTCTTCTCTTTTTAGATTGTAATGCCTACATTTCTTAAAACCAAGAAAGAAATAAAAATCTTGTTTACTTTAATATCTTGTTCACATACAATCACTAAAAAATGCTTTACTATATAACATGCAATTTATTTAATGGAATGTTTTATACAAAGACTAAGAACAAAACGGGTTCTACTTAGTTACTCGTTTTTCCCTTCTGTTTTGTTTTACCTTTGTCTCCTTCCAAACATTAAGGACATGAAGTAGGGTATATGCCCCCCCCACAAATTTAACAAAGTCAAACAGTCCAGTCTTTCTCAGCCACATTTTCCTGTAAAGCCATTCTTCAAAAATGGGATTGATACTTTATTGTCTCACATTTATTCCCTAATTTCAGTGTTGCTCATCTTCTTCCAGTTCATTTCCATCTCCCAACCCTAGACTCTGCTTCAATCCAAGGTATTCCCAATTCTTCTACTCAACTTATGTGTGTTTTCTGGCTCTCAAGCATTTTACTTTGGAATATAGGAAAGCATTTCATTGGCAAAATCTTTCTATGGGTATTATCAGAAGTATAATAAGCAGACTCCTCTTCTGTTTGATGGTTCACTTTCTTGTTAGATAAACTTTTGTACTTCCACCCTAGCCTGTTCTGCAACATGATTTTGATCCACCAGGAAAAATATTTTGAAGATAGCTAGATAAAGCAGCTTGAATCTCGCACCTGTTTCTTGCCATTCCTTGATTTCCAGGATACATTTGCTTCTGTTCTTCCTAGTGTACAGTTAACAATCATTATCCATAAACACTCTATGTCTCCAGTTTTTAATACATTACCGTTCTGCCACAGTTTTGTCAAGGTCAACTCTTTCTGGAGGTATGATTGCACCGTTACTAATAAGGGTCTTGGCTGCTTTCTCAAGGCCTGTTTTGGTGCATATATACTATGTCCCTTTGACTTAACAAATTCTGCTGTGGAATACCTGTCCAGTTGCTTATTTGTGCTTTTGTAAAATAAATGCTATTTATTCCTCCCAGTTTCTCTGGAACAGCAGAAAATCTCAAGTTTTCTCTGCATGGTCTGTCCTCTAACACTACCATGTTTTTGAAACAGCTCTTCTTGAGCAGTCTCATACTCAGCCAGCCTTTTCATTTTGACGTCTGATTTTTTTTATCAGTTTATCTGAGTAGCTGTTCAGAGTGTCTTCTACTTTGTCCAACCTTTTATTTTGAATTGATATACTCCTTCAGTGTTTTATTTTAATCATCTCTAAGCACATTTGATTTTTTTTCCTCTAAATTACTGAAAGCCAACTCTTGTACCAAACCTGGAGCTTGAACTGCTTTTTGCTGGACAGCTGCATGATTCTTACTGGTCAGGGTTTTCTCTTCACATGTATTAGTTGATTTTTTTTTTCAGGCTTTCTAAGTTTCTTAAAAAACAAAAATCCACAAAGAATACTGTGAAGATATAGCAGACCACTGTAGACACCAACGAGAATATTCAGAAACCTTTAATAACTTGATGTTCACACTTAAAAATAAAAAAGAAAATTAATGCTTAACTTTATCACCACGTTTTCATCCCACCATAGAAAAGATGTTTTCCAACTCTTATTTGTACAATAGAAGTTCCCATCCATACAAACAGAAAAGAAGTATCCTAAAAGGCTAATTTATCAGAGCTTCTAGAATGACATCAGAAGAACATGACTTTAATATTGAATGTAATAAAATGAAAGTAATGTTTATGGATAGGAAATATCTGAAAAAGTTGATTAACGGAGTGATTAAGGAAGTGAAGGAAGGGAGAAAGGACAAATATAGTCCTATTTTAGGAAGTATTAATGGAGAGTTAGAAGCTAAAATAATCAAGGGCAAAAATGAAACTAACACTAATAATGAAAAGGGAGCAGAATACAAAGCAGAGGTTTGTATACATTTTAACAAAATAAACATTAAAAATGTTGTGAATAAATATTGGGACTTGTTTCTAAATTATATGGATACTAACAACGTGTTCCATGGACCAATTAATTTTGTATATAGAAAGGATTTTAACATTAAAAGTATTCTGGAAAATAAGAAAAGAGTGGGCTATAAAAATAAGACAAAAAGCAAGTACTTTTAAGTGTGGAATGTGTAAACAGTGTATTTACATTAATAATATGAGTAGTATATACATTCCTAGCAGGGATAGATTTATTGAGCTAAGGAGTATTATAATTGTGATACTAAGGGAGTTATATACCTGGCTTACTGTGTGTATGCAGGGCTTTCTATGTCAGGAAAACAGAAAGGGCCCTAAAGCGAAGAATTTCATAACTCAGAAACTGCCCATGCTATGGAATAAACTTCCCATACATGTCAAGCAGAGCACCTCACTGGCCCTCTTCAAGAGGAATCTTGATGAGTGGATTGGAAATAGAAAATTCACCCCAGGGATCACTCCAGTGGCTTTACTTGACAGAGGCACTTGGAACTAAGGTCAGGTGGCATGATGCCAGGGTAATCCTATGGGCTAGGCTGGTAGAGGCTCCAGGGCCATTAGCCTAGTACACACCTATGAACCTATGAACACTTATATGATAACAAGAACAATAATAATAATAATGCTTTATATAAACATGCTATAACTTGTACAGATGCTAGGTTTCAATTTTTGTGTTAGAAATGGTGGCTCAGAATATCAGAGGAGGGCTATAGGAAGAAAAGACAGAATACAGGAAATATACTGGCAACTGGTTTTACAAGCCAATGATCCTCCTGGGTTAAATGAAGACATTTCCATAGCCCCGGTATTAAAGCTGAGAGCAGGTATCCTAAAGTTCACTACTCAAATGACATTATGAATATACTGATATTTAAATTTTTTATGGTTTTTATTTGATGTTTTTAAGCAATGAGCTTTTTATGCAATAATATTTATCTATATCCATGTATATGGCTATGATGGTTATTTTTTACAACCTACTAAAAGTAGAAAAAGTTTTTGTATTAATAAGGCATAATTATTTTATAGAGTAGGTTTTACATAGTAGTTAATACAAATGTTTGGTATTTTATATAAAGTGATTTTATAAATTAGGGTTTATTTTAAGAAGAGAATTTTATTCATTAAATAGTATTTCAAAAGTGGCCACTAGAGGGTAGCAACAGAAAAGGTATCTTGTTACAATGGCACTATTAATTTCCAGATTTTCTATTTATTTTTATATTTTATAGTGGTGGGGAGATGTTTTAAGGGCACTCTTTCAAATGGTCAGAGTATCTTAATGTAAATCTTATTGTATAATGAAATATAGGGGACATAATTATGAGGAGGTAATATTATTAGGGTACTTTGCTTTAAAAGTCAGTAAGGAAAAGTTAGGAACAGTTGTAATTCATTTTCTTGTTTAAGAGGTCACAGGATATATGGAATTTGTGTGTGTGTGTGTGTGTGTGTGTGTGTGTGTGTGTGTGTGTGTATATATATATATATATATATATATATATATATATATATATAAGCGCTACAGAATCCTGAAAGACCAAAATCTTGAAAGTTCAAAATACTGAAAACACACAGGATACCAACACTTACTATATTCCAGCATAAGTACATACAGAAACAAATAAAACACAAACCATATTACTCTTCTCCAAGTATAAGTGGGGGTGGGCAAGCCCTCCTGCACTCCCCACACCAGCTGCTACTTAAATATATCAACTCCATGATTGCACTTAGTGCAGTGAAGTGTAATCTCGGAGTTGATATATTTAAGTAGCAGTGGGTGTGGGAGGCACAGCCCTCCACATGGGGGGTGCAGGGTGGCTTGCCCCCTGTGTATAGTTGAAGGGTAATATGTTTCTGAATGTACTTGTGCTGGAATATAGTAAGTGTTGGTATCCTGTGTGTTTTCAGTATTTTGAGATTTCAGTATTTTGAACTTTCAAGATTTTGGTCTCAGGATTTTGGTCTTCAGGATATTGGGCTTTCAGGATATATATATATTGTGAGTTACTTGTAACATGTCATCTGAAGAAGTCCCAAAGGTTGGGAGAAAAATGTGGTGATAAAGTTAAGCTTTAAAAAAAAATTGTGTGAACATCGAGTTATCAAAGGTTTTTGACTGTTCTAGTTGGTGTCTACAATGGTCTGCTATATATTCACAGTATCCTTGGTGGATCTTTCTTTTTTGGAGGTGTGGTTGATGCCATCGGCACTGGGTTTCATTGTTGTGGTTGTTGTTTCTACATTTCTCCTTTGCTGGCATCCAGTCAGTGTACTTACTAGTCAGAAACTGCATTTTACTAAAACTGTCAGAATTACTAGCCAGTATCTCTCAGTTTCTTTTTTCACACTGGGAGAGTGGAATTCAAGCTCTTGATCAGTGTGCAGCCATCACTGAAGTAAGTCCCTATGTATGCTGTTTTATATGGAGCCTTATTTAAATGATTGTTGCTAAACAGTTATGCATTAGCTAAGCAAGATTTTCTTTAATGCAGACAATGCTCAGACTTTATGGCAAATATCTGTAATCAGTTAGTGAAATATGCTGAAAAAAGTAGTTACTGGAATGGATTTTCCTGTAGAATTCATTCATTCACTAGGACATGTGGTTTACAAATTGATAGAAACAATTAGAAGTACTCATGATTTACCCATCACTAAAGAAGTCTTATTTAATCCAATTTGCCACATTGCTATAGAGAAGGCTAATGGAAACCCACACAAAGGAACATCTCATTAGCAGCTAATTATTATGTATTAGAATCAAATGCTGAGCTATCAGACTTCACCACAGTGGTGTTCTCCATACCAGTCCACTCATCATGATAGCATATACACACACACAAACAGTGCCCCAACAAACAAGCATCTACTGACATGTTTAATCTCAGAGCACCACACAAACACACACACACACACACACACACACACACACACACACACACACACACACACACACACACACACACACAAATACACACACACAAAGTTGCATCCATGTGTCTACAGACACTAGCATCTACAATCAGCACATGCATACACACATGTACACACACCCCTATGGCTCTTTTATACCTACGTGTAAGTTGCAGTACCAGTTCCATAAGGATGAATGGGTGAACACTATCAAAATGTGGTGTATATAGTTCCCCCCATGTTAAATAAATAATTTCAGTAAATCAGTAAATCACTATGCTGTTAATCTAAACTGGCAGCCATTTCTGGGGGCAACTAATCAACATTAGCCAATCCCCCAGGCTGTCACATTTACAGAGAGCTTTCTCTGATTGCCATGGCTGCCACTATTAGAACAATATAGCAAGACACTGGTCGGTGAATTGCTCAGACTTACCGATATACATAAACTTTGGGTATAAGTCTTTCACATCTCTGTAAGCCTTACTGAATAGCATTATTTATTTTGCAATCTGCACTTTCAATGTCTTCTGCCAATCATTAAGACATCCCTTACTAGACTAAAGCCCATTTAGTCCCACGGGATGAAGATTTCCCCCTAAGATTTCCTAGAGTGAGACATCTGGAAAGGCTGTCATCTAGGCAGATATCAGGTATTGGATGTGCTTGTGGCAACCCAGAAATGAGACATTTTTCAATGAATGGCTAACCCTTCCCATGAGTGGTAACAGAGACAACTTCATTACAGTAGGGTCCACCTATGCCTTTTTATCAGTTTGTGCATGTGCCTCGATGTGGCCAATGTCGGGCTATGATCACTGACTTTTGCAGTAATGCCCACATCATCCTTGCATCTATCCCAGCCCTTACAAAACTCTTCTTGCTCTCCTATAGTAATTATCCTGTCAAGTATCTGAGACACTAATAGATCTGGGGTCACTTGGGCATCATCAGGTCTTCATCCTTCTATACCACAAGTGCATAGTGCAGGTTCATATGGTATTCACTTACAGAATATTCTTGCAAGAACAAACATGAATTGCCGAGACAAATTGACTTTCTGGGCTTTATCATGCATTACTGTTACTTCCTGATTGCATTAAATGTATTTATTAAAAAGGTGCTTGTGATTCACAGCTTCTGAAATGTCTAAACCAGTCTCCGGTACACTAATAGTAACAATCTACTGATGACTTACTTCATGTATGAACTCCTTGTTTGTATTATGTCATAACAGTTTTTTTCCTTTCCCCTGCAGGTAAATGGGACACTGTTAAACCTACCAATAACACTTGCTTTAGGCAACCTTAATCTCTCTTTCTCTGGGTCTTCTGTTGTACTGGAGACAGACTTTGGCCTTCATATTTCCTATGACTGGAGATACTATGTTTCAGTGACTGTTCCCTTCAGATATACTGGTTTGCTTTGTGGACTCTGTGGAAATTTTAACGGAAATGCTGCAGATGATTACATTATGCCAAATGGTCAGCTTACTGCTTCAGTCACTGAGTTTGGTAATAGCTGGAAACAATCTGATGCTCATATTATGTGTTCTGATGACACTGGAACCACACCAAAATGTACACCAAATCAGCAAGCCTTCTATGCATCTGAACGTATGTGCGGTGCCCTTAGCAAATCCCCTGAGGGTCTAATGATGAACTGCCACAAGACATTGAACCCAGCAATATACCATGATAATTGTGTATATGACCTGTGTGCAACAAATGGAAGTACTGAGGTTCTCTGCCTGGCACTTGAGTCCTACGTGCTGCAGTGTCAGAAGCATGGAGTTCCCATAATGCACTGGAGAAACCTGACAAATTGTGGTAAGGAACTCAGATTTCTTTAACAATGATGGTAGTAATCTACCAAACATTACATTATTGTGGATAACTTTTGGAATGTTTACCAGAATTCAGCCATTCCCATATCAGCTAATGATGACTTTAAGAATGACTACTGTAGTATCATATCCTTTATATGTTTTTACTTTCACTGTTAACAATTTCATTTTAGATAAAGAGCTAAACAACCTTTTTAAAGACAAAGAAGTTTGATTTGAGCAATCTGGGAATACATGTAGATGCTAAGGGAAGCAAATGGAGCTACAAAAACTGTAATAAATCAATGTTGGTTTCCAGGAAGGAATTTGAACTGTTGCTTTAGATTATTTAGAAAGGCAAGACAAGTTATTGTGTAACTCCTATAATCCCTAACTTTTTGTTTCAATAAACCAAGCTTGATATAATGGCATGAGAATGTTTTTAGTATAAAGATAGGACAGTTGCCTAATATGATTACTAAAGGAAACAATAGTAAGAACCTTCCATCAGATTAATACTGTGCTGGTCACATGTTTACCCACATGATGCTCATTATAAACCTATCAAAACCAGTATGTAATTTTCAAAAGTATTCTAATCTGTTAACACTTCCTAAAGTGGATAGTTCTCTTATCATACAAGAATCCTATTTTATCATTTATTCTGCCTTGTTAAAATCACTGTTGCCAATTTGTAACAAAATTAACAGAAGCAGAAATACATAATAATTGACAGCACTCAAACAACAGGAATTTTGTCACTGCCACATCTCAAAATGTTGTCTCCTTGATAAATTTTTGTTCTGTATTCTCTTTGGTTTGAAAGCACATCCAGCACAATACAAAATTATCCATGCTGTCATGAAGACACATAGTTCAAACAACAATGAAGAATGACACCTTTGATAGAATACATAGGGCTTTCATGTTCCTGAGGAATGTGTAGTCTGCATTACTCTGTAAGTTTACATATTTAATGTTTTAAAACTGCACAGTTATACCAACCTAAGCCTACATAGCTTTTTGAAAAGTACAGAAAAGCATACCTTGTACATTCTACAAATTAACATGCCACACACATTCTGCTGTAAGTCTTGTATTTTCAATGGGTGAACAAATTGGAGTGACTAGGGAAATGATTTTTTTGAGCTGTGATACAGAATCAAAACTGCCTAGACTTAGTAAGGCCTTCTGAGTCTAATTATGATGGCTGCCAAAAAAGCAATTACTAGAAATGGAAATCAAAGCCTAAACCAACTTTCTAGAAATAGTGAAGATAGTAACAGAGATGAAACAACTGGAACTGGGATCTTTAGAAAAGGGTAGGAGCAAATTACATAGGAAAAAATAGGAAATGTGAGATCAATACATGAAAACGTGGAACAAAGTTTAAAAGAAGGCAGGATTTGAATCATCTATGTGGTAGTTGTCTAACAATAACTGGATATGTTAAAAGTGCTGTATAATGTTTGCCACTGCAGTTGTGTCGGCACGGTTTGGAATGTATAATGTTTGCAACTGAGATTGCGTTGCTATGGATTACTTTCATTTATATAAATTTAATATGGCCTATGGCACATATGATAATTTAATAAAGATGTTTCTTGTTTTAAAAAAAAAAAGAAACAAGTAAACAAAACAGCCTGCTCAAATAGTTATGATAAAAAGATTAGTGGTGTTTTGAATAATATCATTCAGGTCATCAGCTTCAATCTGTCTAGACAGATAGCACAAATCACAGATAAAAATATCAGTATGTAATCATTTTCTATGTAAGTGATCTAAGTATACCTTTAACAATTTGGTGACATTTCCACGTGCTGTTATTAACTCTAAATGTAAGAGAGGCATCTTCTGTTCACCGTTTCCATGCTACATATACTTCTGTACATATTATATATTATGACGTTTAAGTTTACTAGCAGACTACCAGACATAAAGTAGTACTTGTATCTTAACGTTTGTGTTATTCCATTTCAGCACCTTCTTGTCCATCCAATGCCCACTATGAACTCTGTGGTACTGCGTGTCCTGCCACTTGTTCTGACACCACTGCTCCATCCAACTGTAACCGGCCATGTATAGAGAGCTGTGTCTGTGACCCAGGGTATGTCCTCAGTGGTGCAAACTGTGTCCCACTAGATCAGTGTGGCTGTAATTTCCAAGGACATTACTACATTAAAGGACAGTCCATAGTGCTAAATAATAACTGCAGTCTCAGTTGTTCCTGCAGAAATGCTGTAGATGGAATGGTTTGTGAACAATACAGTTGTGATGTTCATGAGGAATGTGCTATCAGGAATGGTGTCCGAGAGTGCTACCCTAAACCTAAGCCTGTCTGTTGGTCATCAGGAGACCCGCACTATAACACTTTTGACAATGCTGCCTTTGATTTCCAAGGTACCTGCAGATACACACTAAGCAAGTACTGTGGGGCCTCTAACAACCTTCCATGGTATAGCATTATAGTGGAAAATGACCACAGAGGTTCCTCACAGGTTTCATGGACAAAACAAATTCAGATTGATGTCTATGGCTATCAAGTGACCATTTCCAGAGGAGAACATGGAAAAGTGCAAGTAAGTGATTTACATCTGTTAATTCATATCAATAAATTTTAATTTAGTTGTTTCATATGGTTTTTACATATACATATTCCCTATAAACCTACAGCAGTCTGGTTTGCAAAACCAAGGAAATGTAACAGGCAACATATGCATGGTATATTCCTTTCTAAAGCATCACTTTTTTCTGCTCCCTCAAGTCGGGAATAATCTTCATCACCTGCAGTGATAGCCATCTACTTTTTCACTAAGGAAAGTATTAAACTTTCTGAGTAGCCTTATGGAAATGAAACTAGTTAAGTAACTAGTTAAGTAAAATGTGTATGTCTCCATATCTACGTTCATACCACTATATTCCACTTTTATTTATTTCATACCATTAACACCTTTATATTGAAATCAACGAGTTACCTTTTTATATTGTGAAATGAAGAAAATGCTATTTAACTTCTATTAACATCTTAAAAAATCAAAACTTTCTTGTAGATGTTTACATCCTTCCTTTGACCTTCATATTTACGTTTTGTATTTTTTTTCTGCCAGCTATGTATATTGTAAAGACTTCCATATGGTTATTACAGACTTTTGCACTTTTAAGTTGAACTGCTTACAAAATAATATTTTGTGCAGTTTATGAAATGCACACAGTACCGATATGATAATAGGCCACATAAAGAATATCTCCAAATATCACACTTACATGTTTTGCCATTAGATACTTTTCACAATTAACTCTGCCAGTACAAAGAGTTACTAATCAGGACCAAACACAGACCTTTTTGTTTATTCTTTTATGGAAGGTCATAGAGAGGTTACTTACTCTCTTCTTGGAGATTCCCTTCTGAAAACTCAAACTGTGAACACATTCTGCAACAACTATATGAAATAGCAGTCATTAGATTAAGGTGGAGATGTCCCTGAAGCAATTATCTTATTCAGGGACAAAAACCTCTGTATTCCTTGTTTGGGTAAATGTCCTCCCAGTAACTTCTGTTAGTTATTTTAATTACCTCTACTGTTAGCATTACTTAAAGGACAGGCAAATACCTGAAAAACAAGTATCTGCATTTTTCTCCTTCTTCAGAAACTTTGGATGGGAAAGTTCCATTTCCAGAGAATTTTCTTGAATTAAGTGAGAGACACCTGCAAGGGCAGCCATCAAGGTATTTGAGGTGCTTGTGGCATGTCAAGAATGAGAAATATTTCATTGAATGGCTAGCCATTCCCTTGAGTGGTAACAGAGACAACTTTATTACAGTAGAGCCCACCTATGCCTTTTTATCAGTTTGTGCATGTGCCTCCATGT
Organism: Protopterus annectens; assembly: GCF_019279795.1. Lineage (NCBI taxonomy): Eukaryota > Metazoa > Chordata > Ceratodontiformes > Protopteridae > Protopterus > Protopterus annectens. The sequence continues at coordinate 912,186,454 of NC_056741.1, read as the reverse complement.
GGCCAACAGGGTGTTACTACCACTGACTTTTGAAGTAATGCCCACGTCATCCTTGTATCGGTCTCAACCCTTAGGAAACTCTTCTTGCTCTCCTATACTGATTATGTGATGAGCAGCAGACCCCACCTCTTCCTCCAGGAGTGGAACACCCATCTTCCCTCCCTCTGCTGTCAAGTGCCCAAGACATTAATAGATCTGGGGTCACTTGAGGATCATTAGGGCTTCAACCTTCTATACCACAAGTGCATAGTGGAGGTTCATATGGTATTTACTTACAGAATATCATTGCAAAAATAAACATGACTTGATGAGATAAATTGCCTGTCTGGGCTTTATCACACTTTACTGTTACTTCCTGATTGCATTAAATGTATTTATTAAAAAGGTGCATGTGATTCACAGCTTCTGAAATGTCTAACCCAATCTCTGGTACACTTTAATAGTAACAATCTGCGTATGACTTACTTCATATATGACCTCCTTGTTTGTATTATGTCATAACAGTTTTTTTTCCCTGCAGGTAAATGGGACACTGTTAAACCTACCAATAACACTTGCTTTAGGCAACCTTAATCTCTCTTTCTCTGGGTCTTCTGTTGTACTGGAGACAGACTTTGGCCTTCATGTTTCCTATGACTGGAGATACTACGTTTCAGTGACTGTTCCCTTGAGCTACGCAGGTTTGCTTTGTGGACTCTGTGGAAATTTCAATGGAAATGCTGCAGATGATTACATTATGCCAAATGGTCAGCTTACTGCTTCAGTTGCTGAGTTTGGAAATAGCTGGAAGCAATCTGATGCTCATATTATGTGTTTTGATGACACTGGAACCACACCAAAATGTACACCAAATCAACAAGCCTTCTATGCATCTGAACGTATGTGCGGTGCCCTTAGCAAATCCCCTGAGGGTCTAATGATGGACTGCCACAAGACATTGAACCCAGCAATATACAATGAAAATTGTGTATATGACCTGTGTGCAACAAATGGAAGTACTGAGGTTCTCTGCTTAGCACTTGAGTCCTACGTGTTGCAGTGTCAGAAGCAGGGAGTTCCCATAATGCACTGGAGAAACCTAACAAACTGTGGTAAGGAACTCTGATTTCTTGTATACTGATGGCAGTAATCTAACAAATGTTACATTATTGTGGAGAATGTTTGGAATATTTACCAGGATTCAGCCATTCCCTTATCAGCTAATGATGACTTTGGGAATGGCTTCTACAGTATCATATTTATTATGTGTTTTTACTTGACCGTTAACAATTTAATTTTAGATGAACCGTTTAACAACCTTTTAAAGATAATGAAGCTTGATTTGCGCAATCTGGGATAATAACAAAGGAATACATGTAGATGCTAAAGCAAGCAAATGGAGCTAGAAAAAATGTTATAAGCAAATGGTAGTTTGCAGGAAGAGATATGATCTGTTGATTTAGATTATTTAGCAAGACAAGTTTTTGTGTAACTGTCCTACAATCCCTAACTGATTTGTTTCAATAAATGAAGCTTCACATAAAGGCATGAGGATGTTTTTAGTATAAAGATAGGAGAGATACCTTATACAATTACTACAGGAAACAATGGTAAGAACCTTTCTTCAGATTAATACTGTGCTTGCCACATTATTACCCACATGATGCTTTACAAACATTAGTCAACTGCACCTTATTATAAACCTATTAAAACCAGTATGTAATCTTGAATAATCTTCTAACCCGTAATACTTTCGAAAGTGGTTGGTAATCATCATATCAGAATTATATTTTATCATTTGTTCTCCTTTGTTAAATGACTGTTGCCAATCTGTCACAAAATTAACAGCAGCAGAAAAACATAAGTCCAAACAACAATGAAGAATGACACCTTTGATACAATACATAGTGTTTTCATGTTCCTAAGGAATGTGTGGTCTGTATTACTCCGTTAGTTTATAGATTCAGTGTTTTAAAACTGCACAGTTATACCAACCTATGTCTGCACAGCTTTTTGAAAAGTACAGAAATACGTATCTTGCACATTCTGCAAATTAACATGCCACACACATTCTGCTGTAAGTCTTGTATTTTCAAATACTGACAGGAACTACATGCCTCAGATACAAATCATCATCCCAGTGAATGCTGTAATATTTCCAAAAGGAAGACAAAGGCTCTGAGTATTGTAACTTATGTAAACTGCAGCATATCCATTTATTTGTGCTTTATATTTATTTACTCAATCATTGACCAGGTAAGTGGGATAGTCAAAGATTCTTCAGTCATGACTCTGGACAGAAAGTAAACTTAATAAATTTTGCAGCGTAAGAGTTAATAAGTACAAATACAGAGATTATGCACATCACATTTGAATACAGAAAATAAAATGTATTTAAACATAGAAGTACAATAGCACATGGAAACAGAGAGAACACTGAGGCCAATGAGTATAGACAGCTAGAAAATAAAGAGGTATTATATAAATTAGTACACGTGTCTGGGGTGATGAGGGGTTATAATCAGGGATTAAAGTCCTGGTGGTAATTATGGGTGATACATCTTATGCTTGCAAATACTGTGGTTGTATATTAAAAGGCATGAATATGACCACTCAATTTTTGAAATTCTCAGTCAGTTGTTTTGGTAACACCATCAATTTTTTAGACATAAATTTAACCTTTGATTCTGTCAGTAAGACTTTTATTAGTAAAATGTATAGAAAGCCTACCTTTATTAATCAGTATTTACATAGGAATAATTTACATCCTATTAGTACCAAAAGAGGGGTGGTTAAGGGGCTAGTCATTTGCTTAAGTCATTTAACCGTTGATCAAGACACTTTTTTGAGAGAAATGGTTGAACTTAGAACTTTATAGATACAGGTTAAGATCAACTTTGGTTAAGCAATACAGAAAATGAGATGTTGAAACTTAGAGAGACTACAGCATGACCCATTTTATGCATAAAATGACAAATTGGGTTTGGTAGATATAGTTCTGTACACATCGATTCAAGGCATGAGGCAGGTCATTTTTTAGCCTTCCCTTTGCCCATCTCAAAGGAGATGTGGCTTATTAAAAATATAATCACTGAAAATTGGAAAATGTTGTCTGGCAGTGTGGTTTTAGCCAAAATTATAGGCTGTAGGCCAGTCTTTTACTTTCAAAAGATTATGCAATATTAAAACCATTTTAGAAAGGAAGAGTTTGGGTGGAAGTGAAAGAAAAGATTCCACTGTGTTAGGTACTTTTTGCTGTGGGCACTGTAAACAGTGTAGGTTCATTGTTAACTCATCTTCTGTAGAGCTCAAACATTTGAAATGGGTCGTGTGGGTCAGAACCATTAGAACTCTAAGCAGAAGGATTTCTGAGCACAGATTAGCCATTAAGAAAAGGGATCCCAATAATGCCTTGGCTAGGCATGCTTTGACGTGTCCAGAATTCAAAAAGTGTTCTCTCTCAGTGTTGGATCAGATAGATGATAGTTTGTTGTCAGGGGACTTTAAGACTTTATTAGAATGCTGTGAATCAGCTTGGCAAATTAGACTGCAGGCTGATCGTGCATCAGGAATTAATGAATATAAAATGTCTTTTACAGCTTCAAAAAGTTATTTAAGGTCAATATATTGAATCATTGAAGAAGATATGAGCTTATATGTTTTATATGTATTCAAATTGAAAAAATAGTGTTTCAATCATGTATGTACATTTTTAATTTGTATTTGATGATTTTATTTTTTTGGTTTGTTGTTTGATATCATGTGATGACTTTTGTTTTATATTTAAACTGTGTGATAGGAGAGTGGTTTATTTTTGAAGAAGTTCTAAGTTATATTAAAAAGAACGAAAGCGCTAAAGTTTTGTGTGTGATGGGGTCTTATTTTGGTCATTTTGGTCCTTACTTTTGATTTTTCCATTACATTGTGTGTTGTTTTTGGTTTGATTTTCGCTTGTGAGAACATGTTGTGAAATGTGGGTTAGAAATAGACCTGAAACAGGTAAACAAAGCAGCCTGCTCAAATAGTTATGACAAAAAGATGATTAGTGGTGTTTTGAATAATATCATGCATGTCATCAACTTCAATGGAGTTCATAAGTTTATATCATTCTAAACAGATAGTACAAATCACAGATAAAAGTATCAGTACACAATCATTTTCTATGTAAGTGATCTAAGTATACCTTTAACAATTTGGTGACATTTCCTAGTGCTGCTATTAACGCTAAATGTAAGAGAGGCATCTTCTGTTCACCGTTTCCATGCTACATATACTTCTGTACATATTATATATTATGACGTTTAAGTTTACTAGCAGGCTACCTGCCATGGAGTAGTACTTGTATCTTAACGTTTGTGTTATTCCATTTCAGCACCTTCTTGTCCATCCAATGCCCACTATGAACTCTGTGGTACTGCGTGTCCTGCCACTTGTTCCGACACCACTGCTCCATCCAGCTGTAACCGGCCATGTATAGAGAGCTGTGTCTGTAACCCAGGGTATGTCCTCAGTGGTGCAAACTGTGTCCCACTGGATCAGTGTGGCTGTAATTTCCAAGGACATTACTACATTAAAGGACAGTCCATAGTGCTAAATAATAACTGCAGTCTCAGGTGTTCCTGCAGACATGCTGTGGATGGAATGGTTTGTGAACAATACAGTTGTGATGTCCATGAGGAATGTGCTATCAGGAATGGTGTCCTAGAGTGCTACCCTAAACCTAAGCCTGTCTGTTGGTCATCAGGAGACCCGCACTATAACACTTTTGACAACGCCGCCTTTGATTTCCAAGGTACCTGCAGATACACACTAAGCAAGTACTGTGGGGCCTCTAACAACCTTCCATGGTATAGTATTATAGTGGAAAATGACCACATAGGTTCTTCCCAGGTTTCATGGACAAAACAAATTCAGATTGATGTCTATGGCTATCAAGTGATCATTTCCAGAGGAGAACATGGAAAAGTGCAAGTAAGTGCTATACTTCTGCTAATTCATATCAGTAAATGTTACTTTAGTTGTTTCATATGCTTTTTACACACACATATTCCCTATAAACCTATGTCATCCTGTTTTCCAAAACCAAGGAATATGTAACAGACAAAATATGCATGATAAATTACTTTCTAAAGCATCACTTTTTTATACTCTCTTAAGTCTGGAATAACCTTCATCACCTGGAGTATCTGTCAGCAGTTTTCTGCTTTTTCACTGAATAAAGTATAACTTTCTGAGTAGTCTTATGGAAGCAAGACTAGTTAAGTAACTTTGAAATGTGTATGTCTGCTTATCTCTGTTTATACCACTAAATTCTCCTTTTATTTATTTCATATCCTTAAGTCCAGTATATTGAAATTACTATGAGTTACCATTTTATATTGTGAAATGAAGAAAATGCTATTTAACTTCTATTAACATCTTTAAAAAATCAAACGTTTCTTGCAGATGTTTACATCCTTCCTTTGACCTTCATATTTATGTTTTGTATTTTTTTTCTGCCAGCTACGTATATTGTGAAGAAAGTGGTTATTGCAGAAGTTTGCATTTTTAAGTTGAATTGCTTACAAAAGAATATTTTGTGGAGTTTAGGAAATGCACACAGAACCAATATGGTAATAGTCCACATAAAGAATGTCTCCAAATATCACACTTACATGTTTTGCCATTAGATACTTTTCCCAAATAACTCTGCCAGTACAAAGAGTTACTAATCAGGACCAAACACAGACCTTTTCGTTTATGCTTTTATGGAAGGTCACTGAGTGGTTACTTATTCTCCTCTTGGAGATTCCCTTCTGAAAACTGAAACTGTGAACACTTTCTGCAACAACTATATGAAACAGCAGCCATTAGACCAAGGTGGAAATGTCCCTGAAGAAAATATCTTATTCAGGGACAAAAACCTCTGTACTCCTTGTTTGGGTAAATGTCCTCCCAATAACTTCTGTTAGTTATTTTAATTACCTCTAATGTTAGCATTCCTTAAAGAACAGGCAAATACCTGAAAAACAAGTATCTGCATTTTTCTCCTTCTTCAGAAACTTTGGATGGGAAAGTTCCATTTCCAGAGAATTTGCTTGAATTAAGTGAGAGACACCTGCAAGGGCAGCCATCAGGGTATTTGAGGTGCTTGTAGCATGCCAAGAATGAGACATTTTTCACTTAAGGGCTAGCCCTTCCCATAAGTGGTAAGAGAGACAGCTTCCTTACAGTAGGGTACACCTACGCCTTTTTATCAGTTTGTGCATGTGCCTTCATGTGGCTAACAGGGGGCTACTATCACTGACTTTTGAAGTAACGCCCACATCATCCTTTGTATCTGCCTCAGCCCACAGGAACTGTTCTTGCTCTCTTATAGTGTTTATGTGATGAGCAGCAGACCCCACCTCTTCCCCAGGAATGGAACACCCATCTTCCATCCCTCTGCTGTCAAGTGCCCAAAACACTAATAGATCTGGGGTCACTTAAGTATCATTATGGCGTCAACCTTCTATACCACAAGTGCATAGTGTAGGTTCATATGGTATTTCCTTACAGAATATCCTTGCAAGAATAAACATAACCTGATGAGATAAATTGCCTGTCTGGGCTTTATCACGCTTTACTGTTACTTCCTGATTGCATTAAATGTATTTATTAAAAAGGTGCATGTGATTGACAGCTTCTGAAATGTGTAACCCAATCTCCGTTACATTTAATAGTAACAATCTGTGTATGACTTACTTCATATATGACCTCCTTGTTTGTATTATGTCATAACAGTTTTTTTTCCTTTTCCCTACAGGTAAACGGGACATTGTTAAACCTACCAATAACACTTGCTTTAGGCAACCTTAATCTCTCATTCACTGGGTCTTCTGTTGTACTGGAGACAGACTTTGGCCTTCATGTTTCCTATGACTGGAGATATTATGTTTCAGTGACTGTTCCCTTGAGCTACGCAGGTTTGCTTTGTGGACTCTGTGGAAATTTCAATGGAAATGCTGCAGATGATTACATTATGCCAAATGGTCAGCTTACTGCTTCAGTTGTTGAGTTTGGTAATAGCTGGAAACAATCTGATTCTCATATTATGTGTTCTGATGACACTGGAACCACACCAAAATGTACACCAAATCAGCAAGCCTTCTATGCCTCTGAACGTATGTGCGGTGCCCTTACCAGATCCCCGGAGGGTCTAATGATGGACTGCCACAATACATTGAACCCAGCAATATACCATGAAAATTGTGTATATGACCTGTGTGCAACAAATGGAAGTACTGAGGTTCTCTGCCTCGCACTTGAGTCCTACGTGTTGCAGTGTCAGAAGCAGGGAGTTCCCATAATGCACTGGAGAAACCTAACAAACTGTGGTAAGAAACTATGATTTCTTGTACACTGATGGCAGTAATCTACCAAATGTTACATTATTGTGGAGAAAGTCTGGAATGTTTACCAGGATTCAGCCATTCCCATATCAGCTAATGACTTTGGGAAAGGCTTCAACAGTATCATATTCTTTATGTGTTTCTACTTTCACCGTTAACAATTTCAGTTTAGATGAAGCGTTAAACAACCTTTTAAAGATGATGAAGTTTGATTTGCGCAATATGGGATAATAACAAAGGAATACATGTAGATGCTAAGGGAAGCAAATGGAGCTAGAAAAAAATGTTATAAATAAATGGTAGTTTGCAGGAAGGCATTTGATCTGTTGATTTAGATTATTTAAAAAGACAAGTTTTTGTGTAACTGTCCTACAATCCCTAAATGATTAGTTTCAATAAACGAAGCTTCACATAATAGCATGAGGATGTTTTTAGTATAAAGATGGGAGAGAAGCCTTACACAATTACTACAGGAAACAATGATAAGAACCTTGTGCTTGACACATTATTACCCACATGATGCTTTACAAACATTAGTCAACTGCACCTTATTATAAACCTATCAAAACCAGTATGTAATCTTGAAAAATCTTCTCATCTGTAATACTTTCGAAAATGGTTGGTACTCATCATATCAGAATCATATTTTATCATTAGTTCTCCTTTGTTAAAATGACTGTTGCCAATCTGTCACAAAATTAACAGCAGCAGAAATACCTCAGTCCAAAAACAATGAATAATGACACCTTTGATACAATACTTAGGGCTTTCATGTTCCTGAGGAATGTGTGGTCTGCATTACTCTTAGTTTATAGATTCAGTGTTTTAAAACTGCACAGTTATACCAACCTAAGTCTGCACAGCTTTTTGAAAAGTACAGAAATGCGTATCTTGCACATTCTGCAAATTAACATGCCACACACATTCTGCTGTAAGTCTTGTATTTTCCAATACTGACAGGAACTACATGCCTCAGATACAAATCATTATCCCAGTGAATGCTGTAATATTTCCAAAAGGAAGACGAAGGCTCTGAGTA
>NC_056741.1:912098673-912141173 GCF_019279795.1 Protopterus annectens | reverse complement strand
ATAATAAACAGAAAGCTGGGTAAGCATCATCACAATCTTGCTGCTTATGCTGCTAAAACAGCTTATACTTTAAAGACTAATTCTGTGGAAGTTTGTGGTGATGGTACAACTAATTTGGAAAGACCACCATTGGGTTTTCCTACTAGTGACATCCAGGATAGGAGTAGTACTAATACGAAAAATGACTTGGGTAACAAAGTGCCTAATGTAAGTCACAAAACTGACAATATCTGCCATCTACCTCCTGTTCTCAAACAGGTCTTTTTTCATTGCACCAACTGGGAAACAAACGCACCCCAAAATGGTCCAAGAATGTTCAAATCAAGGGGAAGACCAAAGGCAAGAACCAGAAAAATAGTTGAAGTTTGAGATGGACATTTTAAATTTGAGTCAGCAGACTTTGTCAGATGACATGCTTTCTGTATCAAAGAAGAGCTTTTCTTTCATTCCAGCTGTGAATGGGAATGTTACACAACTGATTATTGACTTTAAATTGTATATAAGAAAATTAAATCTGCAATATGTGATGCATGATTTTCTGGGTTCCATTTCACAAAATACTTGTCCCAGACTTCATAGTACCTTCAGTCCTTCACTTAATACCACCCTTCAAGTATTCAATAATGCTTGTGAGAATGATTTTAGAAAAAAAATTAAAATTTAAGGTCAAGTTTTACAATTTGAAGCATGGTGAGAAAGTGGCCTTAAATGAGTTGGTCAATAATCAAAATTTGAGAATAATGAAGGCAGATAAGGGTGGCATGTTGGTTGTCATGGATAAGGCTGATTGTGATTCAGCCATCTTAAATTTGTTAAAGGATGAAGGGAGTTATAAGGTTGTGACAAAATAATTCATTCATGGTTGCTGTTCTGGTATTGACCAGTCTTTGTTGATTTGTTCAGTCAAGGTGGTTTGGACTACCACATTTATGATTATTTAAGTGTGCCATTTCCCAAAATGGCAGTGTTTGTTGGTATTCCAAAAGTTCACAAAAATAAGACACAACCACCTTTTAGATCCACTGTATTGGCTCGGTATAGTAAAACTGAATCTATTTCAGTGTGGCTGGACTATGTCCTGAATCCTGTAGTGCAGGCAACTAAGTCATACATTCGGGACACTTGGCACCTTTTAGAAAATTTAAATGACTTTGAGATACCTGAGGTTCCTTTTGTATTTGCATCATTGGACATGGTCTCTTTGTATACATATATAAATCAAGAGGTTGGTGTGGAATATCTCTGTGAATATCTGACTCATTTTACTGACTATGGCAATAGTAAGAGCAATACTATGTATTCATTAATGGAGATTGTGCTGGACAATATTTTTTTTATGTGCAATGGTACATTTTACAAACAGACATCAGGTGTGGCAATGGGGACAAGGGTTGCACCTGTTTTTGCCAATTTGTTACAGGCAATGGGGGAACATAAATATTTGTTCAAGCACACTAAAGCAGTTAATATTTTGCTATATCATCAATTTATTGATGATTTGTTTTTGTTATGGAAGGGGGATACTGATGATTTTTAAGCTTTTACTCATGACTTGAATATGACCACTGAATTTTTGAAATTCTCAGTCAGTTGTTTTGGTAACACCATCAATTTTTTAGACATAAATTTAACCTTTGACTCTGTCACTAAGACTTTTATTAGTAAAATCTAGAAATCCTAGCTTTGTTAATCAGTATTTACATAGGGATAATTTGCATCATATTAGTACCAAAAGAGGGGTGGTTAAGGGGCAGGTAATTTGCTTAAGTCGTTTAACGACTGATCCCAGACACTTTTTTGAGAGAAATGGTTCTTCTTAGAACATTTTTTATGGATAGAGGTTATGATCAACTTTGGTTAAGCAATACAGAAAATGAGGTGTTGAAACTTAGAGAGACTACAGCATGACCCATTTTATGCATAAAATAACAAATTGGGTTTGGTAGATGTAGTTCTGTACACATCGATTCAAGGCATGAGGCAGGTCATTTTTTAGCCTTCCCTTTGCCCATCTCAAAGGAGATGTGGCTTATTAAAAATATAATCACTGAAAATTGGAAAATGTTGTCTGGCAGTGTAGTTTTAGTCAAAATTATAGGCTGTAGGCCAGTCTTTTACTTTCAAAAGATTATGTAATATTAAAACCATTTTAGAAAGGAAGAGTTTGGGTGGAAGTGAAAGAAAAGATTCCACTGTGTTAGGTACTTTTTGCTGTGGGCACAGTAAACAGTTCAGGGTCATTGTTAAGTCATTTTTTGTTGAGCTCAAACATTTGAAATGGGTTGTGTGGGCCAGAACCATTAGAAATCTAAGCAGAAGGATTTCTGAGCACACATTAGCCATTAAGAAAAGGGATCCCAATAATGCTTTGGCTAGGCATGCTTTGATGTGTCCAGAATTCAAAAAGTATTCTCCCTCACTGTTGGATCAGATAGATGATAGTTTTTTGTCAGGGGAATTTTAAGACTTTATTAGAATGCCTGTCCTGTTCGATTCTCAGCTAAAGTGTCTTCTGTGTGGAGACATGCGTGAATGGGCGTACCTTCGTTAAAGGTTGTACGTCAGGGCTGGCAACTCGGTACGTAAAAATCTACTGCCAATCATTAGCGGACCGGAGTTCCACTGTGGCGACCCCTAATCGGGAAAAGCTGAAAGATACAACAACAGTAGAATGTCTTGAATCAACTTGGCAAATTAGACTGCAGGCTGATCGTGCACCAGAAATTAATGAGGCTTTAAATATAAAATGTGTTTTACAGCTTCAAAAAGTTATTTATGGTCAGTACATTGAAATATTGAAGACGATATGACCTTATATGTTTTATATGTATTCAAACTGAAAAAATAGTGTTTCAGTCATGTATATATTTTTAATTTGTATTTGATGATTTTATTTATTTGGTTGGTTGATTGGCATCATGTGATGACTATGTTTTATATTTAAACTGCGTGATGGGAGTGTGGTTTATTTTTTGAAGAAGTTCTAAGTTATATTAAAAAGAATGAAAGTGCTAAAGTTTTGTCAGTGACAGGGTCTTATTTTGGTCATTTCAGTGCTTACTTTTGATTTTTCCATTACATTGTATGTTGTTTTTGGTTGCTTTTCACTTATGAGAACATGTTGTGAAATGTGGGTTAGAAATAGACCTGAAACAGGTAAACAAAGCAGTTATGTATTGTGCAGTAATATATCAAATAGTTATGACAAAAAGATGATTAGTGGTGTTTTGAATAATATCATGCATGTCATCAACTTCAATGGAGTTCATAAGTTTATATCATTCTAAACAGATAGTACAAATCACAGATAAAAGTATCAGTATACAATCATTTTCTGTGTAAGGATCTAAGTATACCTTTAACAATTTGGTGACATTTCCAAATGCTGCTATTAACTCTAAATGTAAGAGAGGCATCTTCTGTTCACTGTTTCCATGCTACACTTAATTATGTACATTTTATAAATTATGACGTTTAAGTTTACTAGCAGACTACCAGACATAAAGTAGTACTTGTATCTTAACGTTTCTGTTATTCCATTTCAGCACCTTCTTGTCCATCCAATGCCCACTATGAACTCTGTGGTACTGCGTGTCCTGCCACTTGTTCCGACACCACTGCTCCATCCAGCTGTAACCGGCCATGTATAGAAAGCTGTGTCTGTGACCCAGGGTATGTCCTCAGTGGTGCAAACTGTGTCCCACTGGATCAGTGTGGCTGTAATTTCCAAGGACATTACTACATTAAAGGACAGTCCATAGTGCTAAATAATAACTGCAGTCTCAGGTGTTCCTGCAGAAATGCTGTGGATGGAATGGTTTGTGAACAATACAGTTGTGATGTCCATGAGGAATGTGCTATCAGGAATGGTGTGCGAGAGTGCTACCCTAAACCTAAGCCTGTCTGTTGGTCATCAGGAGACCCACACTATAACACTTTTGACAATGCTGCCTTTGATTTCCAAGGTACCTGCAGATACACACTAAGCAAGTACTGTGGGGCCTCTAACAACCTTCCATGGTATAGCATTATAGTGGAAAATGACCACATAGGTTCTTCCCAGGTTTCATGGACAAAACAAATTCAGATTGATGTCTATGGCTATCAAGTGACCATTTCCAGAGGAGAACATGGAAAAGTGCAAGTAAGTGATATACTTCTGCTAATTCATATCAGTAAATGTTACTTTAGTTGTTTCATATGCTTTTTACACACACATATTCCCTATGCACCTACATCAGTCAGTTTTCCAAAACAAAGGAATATGTAACAGACAACATATGCATGATAAATTCCTTTCTAAAACATCACTTTTTTATGCTCCCCCAAGTCTGGAATATCTTTCATCTCCTGCAGTAACAGTCATTTACTTTTTCTCTAAGGCAAGTATTATAACTTTCTGAGTAGCCTTATGGAAATAAAACTAGTTAGTTTTTTCCTAAGGTACATAGGTAGATCAAGGTGGAAATTTCCCTGAAACAAATGTCTTATTCAGGGACAAAAACCTCTGTATTCCTTGTTTGGGTAAATGTCCTTCCAGTAACTTCTGTTAGTTATTTTAATTACCTCTACTGTTAACATTGCTTAAAGAAGCGGTATCTGCATTTTTCTCCTTCTTCAGAAACTTTGGGATGAGAAAGTTGCATTTCCAGAGAATTTGCTTGAATTTCACTGATTCAAGTAATACTGTTTCTGAAAAAGGTAAATCTCCCAGACATTCCAGCAGACTTAAATATATACTGAGAAATCAATAATCTGTCCTTTAGTAATAATGCAGAATATTATTAATGAATACTTTTGTGGCTACTAGAAACAATTTGACAGGCTTCTATAAAATGAAGTTGGGTAGTCTGCAAATGCTCTACATAGCCCCTTTTGAAAAGGGCATGCTCTTATTAGCCAAGTGCCTGGAGAAGGAAAATGGAGTAAATCATAATGAAAGAAAACCAGGCTGAAACCTTTATTTGGGGGAATTTTATCCTTCTGTTACAGATTTGCTGAATGGCTGTCCTGATTGTCAGTTTTAATATCTGCCATCAGTAAACGGGTGAGAGTGGAAAATACTAAAGCAGGTGGTATGACAATGCCTTTGCTGAGAAGGAGGAGAAGGAGGTTGTATTGGCAGTGGAAAACAAATATATTTTTATATTTACTATAGCCATGGATTTGGTGTGCTGCCCTGGCAATGTCATTTTATAGGACTGTGTGGAAAAAGACAGAAAGCTTACAAAATAAGGAAGAGAAAATATGGTACATGTTGTAGATGGTCATACAACAACTGCCCCTGTATGTTATTGAAAAGATCTGTACTTTATGAATCCTAGCAGATGTTAAAGATTGGATACCCTGTTACTCACACACACACACACACACACACACACACACACACACACACACACACACACACAAAGCACATAGTTGAATGGTGAAGTAATATAGAAAACTGTATAACAATAAGTGTGGAAATCTCCCCTAAGTCTGTACTGTAATTGCAGTTGTCTGAAGAACTGAAAACTAAATCATGTTTATAACTGACCGATAGAATGGCTCTCAACCCGACCCCAAGTACAGTGGCTTGATATAAATTAAAACAAAGAGTATTGCAGGAAAATGGCATCTTCAGTATCACGTGGTTTACAGTAGTCTGTGGAGGGGTTTTATACATTCATCCTCTAATGTAACTCAGAAACAGCAGTTCTTGGTCACCTTCTAGCTGCAGTGAATGAGGAAAGAGAGATGAAACCAAATTATAGAAGTATAGTAAAATGTGCAGTATAGCTTGTATAGATTTGTTCTTTGACACATTTCTTTTATTTAACTATTTACAAATTTTTAACTCTCAAATTCTTGTTTCTAATTTTGTTTTCTTGCAATTTTTCCAACCCATTTGTTAGGTATATTTTTAATGCTAACGTTATCTGGTCCCATTCAAGACTACTGGTTTATCAGCGTGCATAACATTATGTGACCCAAAATGTAAATTTTTAATTGCTAGTTTTGCTTTCAGTGGACATGCAATAAATAGTTCCATACAACATTATGTTACCCAGAATATAGATTTTTAGTTGTCAGTTTTGCTTTCAGTGGACATGCAGAAGTTCCAAAAACAATGTCTGTTTTGTAAACATTTTGGACCTTAAATGCATAGACACCAATATGCTTATTTCTTACATTTCAGTTCCCAGAGGGAGAAACAGCAAAAAAAATAAATAAAAAATTCCCTCTCTAGCAAATAAGTTCAGTTTCATAGTACTGCAATTTGCATATTGTACTAAATTTGTTTATTAAACAAGTAAACTTACTTCACAAAAGTGTCCATTGTCAGTGGAAATGTAAGAACACTGTCTGGTTAAATGACTTGTTTACTACTATAATTTAGGTGGAAGAACTCAAACCCATACTGTAAAATGTTAAACAACCTGGTAACATTTTAGAGCACTAATCCTCCAAGCTAACTAATATATAAGCATTTTCTTCCTTTAGAATGCAAGATTTGTAACTAATGAAACATTATAATAACTTGAGCAGTTTACTTAAATAATATCACATATGAAACATTAAATTCTACTTGTGTGTTGTGTCACGTACGGATCCAGTATCTGTCAGCCTGGGATGACATGGTCAACAGACCTCTATGATTTGCCAGAGATGGTCTTCATCTGTCACCCTTGGGATTTTGGCTACTGCCTAAGGCCATTGCCAACCCCATATTGCCTTTCTTAGGCAGTGTCTCAAGGACAAAATCCCCAATGTAAAAAATCCATCTAAAAACATCCTCAAGGTTATATTGCTAAATGCTAGGAGTCTTAACATGAAACTGCGCTCACTGGAAGCAGTCCTCACCTTGGAAGACTCAGGCATTTGTGCAGTCACAGAGACCTGGTTCAAGGCTGTGGAGAGCACCCCAGCTATACTGGGTTACACCTCCTTCCACACGTTTAGACCACAAACTAAAGGCATGAAAACTAAAGGAGGTGGTATATCAATATTCATTAAAGATAAATATACTACCATATTGGTTAAACAGTGTGATTCATTGGAGATAATTCAGGTGCAATTAACTGTTGGTAGGACACCTGTTCAAGTCATTGCCAGCTACAGGACCCCCTCCACAAATCAGGACACCCACTCTGCCTATTTGTATCTACTTGAGTACATCAAGATACATTCAAACAACATTGTCTTGAGTGACTTTAACTACCCATCCATTGACTGGGTAAATTACTCATGCAAAACATTTATTTGCCCAAAGGTTCCTTGACTTTGTTAACTCCAATGCCCTGGACCAGCTGGTTGACAGCCCCACAAGGGGTGCCAGCATCCTGGATCTGGCTTTCCAATATGGGGGACCACCATAGCACCCCCACTGTGAGGTCTTTCCTGGTGAGATCTGACCACAAATCAGTCTCATTCAAAGAAACTATCACACCTGACACTGCCTAGCAGCAACTAAATCAAAACACGTCTCCAAAGCAGATTATGACCTCTTAAATGATGGCATAAGTAGCTTCACTGCACCTCTCCCCTCAGATGGAAGTGGAACCTGTGCCAAGTTCTACACCAATGCTTTATACAAACACCTGTGTAACTGCATTTACTCGGTCGTACCTGATCGGACCAAAACAAGCTCCTCAAAGAAGAGCAAAAGTGCCTGGTGGACAACTGCCATTAATAGGCTTTATAATAAGAGGAAGAAATTGCTGTCTAAGAGTAATAGGCAGGCAGCACTTAAATGGAAACACTCTTTCCTCAGCTTAAAGAAGCAAATAACACTTCTTGTGAAGTGCTCCAAAGCAAGCTATGAATCCAAATTAGCTTCCCCAACTAAGGGCAACCATAAGGCAGTCTTTAGTTACATCCATAACCTAAAAGGAAATGCCCAGATTTGTGCAGAATTGGTAATTAATGATACCAGATATACTGAGCCTGCGGACATAGCTGACCTGTTGGCCAACAGGTACTGTGAAAAACTTCACTTCCCTATCAGCACCACACATACCCCATGACATCCTTACCACCTGTCCACTACCTTGTATTTCTAAAGACCAGGTCATAAACTCCCTCTCTAAGGCCAAAAACACAACATCTATGGGGCCTGATAACATCCCAGGCTGTGTCCTACATGGGCTCCAACAAGAATTAGCAATATCATTGGGTACTGTTTTCAACCGTAGTCTAAGCACTGGCTTTGTCCCAGATGAATGGAAAACAGCCACCATTATTCCCATGCACAAAGGCGGTGCTTCTACTGAACCCGGGAACTATAGACTTATTACCCTGACTAGCTTTATCTGCAAGGCCATGGAGCGAATCATCATTGACCTTATCAACAAAGATATAGGTAATCTCTAAACACTTGACTGTACTCATAAACACAAAAAACGAAGTAGCTGTAATCTTCTCAAGACTTTAATGTTAGCGCTTTCGTCTAAAATAATGCTTAGACTTCTTCAGATATCCCTCTCCCAGAATGCTATAGCTTTTATACAGCCATTAATTAGTTAATCACTGATTTACTTAAACAATTAAGTATGTAAATGTTTTAAACTAGATAAGTCCAACCAAGCAGGGACTCATAGAACAAACACTGAAGTTGTCATACACATAAAACCTTGCTTAAAAGCCTTTTCCTTTTTAAAAACTGGAACACATTATACCTAGATTACATGAACATTAAAAGGTTAAGACATTAACAGACTATATGCATTTAAAATAATCTAAAGCTTATAAAGAATACAAAGCAATATTCAATAAACATAACTTTCACCTATCTAATGCTTTCAGCTTCAAAATACATTTAATTGAAGCATATTCATTAAGGCCTGGGGGAATATGAGCATCTGTACGAATCAGCCACAGAAGTTCATTCTCTTCTAGTTTCAGCTCCCAAAAGGATCACAAATGCCTTATATAAACATTCTGTAATACACTCATCTGCTATTTATAGATTTACTATTATAGACATCATTTCAGGCAATAGGAATAACCCAATTGGTTGGCATACTATATTGGATAACAAAGAGAAGAACTGGATAGTTAGACTGGGGGGATTATTCCCACCTGGACTTAATGGATTATTATGATCAACCTATGGGATGCCTTGTTGTTAATTGTGATTAGTACTTATAGTGGAATTGGTGACTACTTCATTGACACTGAAGAAGGCTTTGGTTTAGCAGCCAAAACCTTTTGTCTTGCTTTTATTTATTTAATAAAAGATCACGTTGGCTCATCTTACCCTCGATGTTCTGGCTATAATTTTTAGAATGGCACAAGAGGATCTTACACAAACAAATGATTGGTGCCAAAGTCATGGCCTTAAACTCATTGCAAAAATATATTATCATCCTTTTCGGTAAGAGCAATGTTCCTGCTAACTACCATATTAATAACAACACCCTAAGTTCACACTCAGTGGTGAGAGACCTTGGCAGACAGGTTGACAGCAAATTTACCTTTGATCATCATGTCTCCACATGGGTAAGAAGGGCATTATATATTGCTGATTTCATAAGTAAAAGCATTGCCTCCAGAAAAAAAGAAGTTATAAGCTGCCTGTACTCTTCCCTTATCAGGCCAAAAATTTACTACAATGCCCCTTTTGGTATGTATCTTTCCAAGCACATGCAGCAATTGGAAAGACCACAAAGGTTGCTCACAAGGAAAATTTAAGGTCTTCAGTATCTGTCTTTTTTAATTTCTCCAAGTCTTTTGGGTTTCTAATACCATGACGGGAATGGACCCCATTCCTAAGTAAGTGTACAATTAAAGTTCATAAAATTAGTATTGTTTCACTCTTTGATGTCAGTCAGTAGTGCTCTTCACAGCACCCGCAATGTGCCCAGTAATGACTCCTTCTGCATTTCATATGGGGTTAAATGAAATGGTAACATATTTAAATATGATTGTAAATTCTTTTTTATAAGACCCATTGCTCCTACTACTATTGGAACTGTCTGGGTATCTTTCTTCCATATGGCTCTCGTTTCTGCCTGCAGATCCAGGTATTTTATGACTTTGTGTCTCTCTGTACGCAAGACACTGTAGTCACTGGGTGTGGCTATATCAATGATCAAGGCTACTTTTGTCTTCTTTTCTTGGACCACTATATCTGGTTTTCTAGCATCTATCTTTTGAACTGTTGGTAATGGATGATCCCATGAGATGTAGACGTCATCATTTTCTATGATGCTTTGTGGCTCATGTTTCAAATTGATGTCAATGTTTTTCAGACATTCAGTACCATAATGTTTGCAGAATCTTCAGTGCAACAGTCTCGCCACATTATTATGCCTTTCAGCCTTTCTGCCATTAGTGTGTCGCAACCAACAACAAGGTGTGTGACTGTTTCCAATTCAGTTTTACAAAACCTACATTTGTCTGTTTCTCTCACATGTTCAATGGACTTTGTAAACCAGTGTGTACATAGCCCACTATCTTGGGCTGCCAATATTAACCTTTAATTTCTTGGTTTGAATTTGCCTCTCCTTAACCATTCCTTCATTCACTCTTGATCAACACGAGGCTCTTCCAGAAGTTTTCTATACTTGCAACTATATTTATATTTTTTCCTCATTTCTTGCCTTGTCATCTGGTCCTTCATCTTATATTCTTTATTTTTTTGTTTTTTGGCACATTCAGTTGCTGCCTGGTTTTTATCCACTTCTGGTTTGATTTCCATTCCTGCTTGATGTCAATATGCTTCTGCTAAATTAAGCAGAGACGTCATCTTAGATTTATTCTCCTCATGTTTCAAAACTTTCATTACATTAGGCTCTTGTGAGGTCAGTAGATATGTGTGGAGTCCAACTATTGCAGATCTATACATGTAATCAATTTCAAGGAGGCCCATCCCTCCTTCGGAACGGGTAATATATAAACTTAGTATACACTGATTTTTATAAATCATTTGGTGAGCATGGAGCATCCTTCTTGTTTTAATATCTAATCTATTCAACACTTTTTGGGCCCAGTCAATAACTCCAAAACTATAAGTTAGGACAGGAAGAGAAAATTGATTTATAGCTTGGATCTTGTTCCTAGATGTCAATGCTGTTCTCAGGATTAATTTAAGTCTTCTAAAGTATGCCTTACTGAGTTTTATTTGCATTTGTTCATGTTTTATTGCTGATCCTTCATCAATTCCCAAGTATTTATACACCCTCTTGCTCAATTTCTTTTACATCACATTCTTGTCCCAAACTGATGTTTTCTTGGTGGTGCAGTTTTCCTTTTTAAAGGTTGCTTTTACACATTTATCAAGACCAAATGACATTCCAATATCATCTGATAAAGTTTTGACAGCCTGCAGCTGTGCTTTCAGTTCCTCATCTGATGAGTTATACAGTTTTAAATCTTCGACAAAGAGAAGATGAGAAGTCATTAGACTTTGTTGTTTTCTATGACCATGGCCTAAGCTGTTAAATAAACAGCTTAATGGATTAATGGCAAGACAGAATTGCAACAGTGACAGCCACCCTGGAATATCCCCCATTTTAATTTTTATCCCTGGGATAATAATCTGTCCTTTATCATGGCTTAATTGCAAAGCAGTCTGCCATTGTTTCATGGTTACTGTAATGTAGTCAATCAGTGTAGGGTGTATCTGTCCTATGTGGATCATCTGAAATCACTGTCACTTTATTCTGCTTCATACAGAGAACTCAGAGATGATCTCTGCCTTGCAAATAAGGCAATCTCTGACACTGCTTTATTGGAAATGCTGCATATCTGCAAGTCAAATTGTACACGGGTTACTCGCTGTAAAGACCTTAACCTGATATGTGACATTAATAGAACCTGCTGGATGCACAGATTTGTCTCCCAGAGGTTACCACACCTTTGCAACACACTCCCACTCATGTCAAACAGAACACCTCATTGGCCCTCTTCAAATGCAATCTGGACAATTGGATGGGTAACTGTAAATTCACCCTGGGGGTTACACCAGTGTCCCTCTTGGACAAGAGCAATAGGCGCTGATCGTGGAAATAAGGGTAGAACTTGGCTAGGCTTGTAAGGGCCCTAGGGCCAATAGCCTAGTAACTTCCTATGATTCTATGATTCTATGTATAAAGCAAGAGAAAATAATTACTGCATAAGCTTCAACTATTTACTTTTTATCACTCTCACAGTGTAAAAATATAATGAGCAATGCAGTTTTGTAATCTTATTTTACAGTGAGTTCATGTATGCAAGCTGTGACTAAGCACTTAGTGTCATGTCAGGAAATACTTTTAAGTGAGAAACTTATTTACAATCAAATCCCCAGATTCATATAGACAGGAAAAACAAATTTCTGTCAGTGCATTTTACAGTACTGTCCTGAAACAAAATTGTTTTGTATCTTTCAGCTTTTCCCAGTTAGGGGTCGCCACAGTGGAACTCCAGTCCGCTAATGATTGGTAGTGGATTTTTACGTACTGGGTTACCAGCCCTGATGCACAACCTTCAACGAAAGCACGCCCCATTCACGTATGCCTCCACACAGAAGACGCTCTAGCTGAGAATCGAACGGGACAATGTCTTGCTACGAGGCGACAACGCTACAGCAGCACCACCACCACAGTACTGTCCTGAAACAAAATACTTGGCATAATTAATAAAGTGTGAGCCTTGAGTTAAGAAATTGAATGAATAAAACTAATGCTATTCATCGTCCTAATATTTCTACAAATGTAAAAAACTGTGCAAATAGATTTTTGTTAATTTTGTCACAAATTCATACATACTCCCCCAGACATTTGTTTTTCACTAAAGAAAAATTATAAAAAAAAAACAAATGAGAGAAGTACAAGTCAAAGATAAGATACAGGAGACGTACTGCATTGCTTTTCTCATCTTTTTTCCACAGAGAGAGATGATCTTTCAGAAGGAATGTCCCTGAAGGTAAGGAATGAGCACTTTTATAGACACACAGACTGGACACATCTGCACAAACCCATTGTTGTTAATGTGGAACTCCTTCAGGTATGACTTCTTTATGTTAAAGGAATTGACAAAGCAGTAAATAAAGTTTTTTGTAGTTACTGGACACATCAGCTGGAATTACAGGAAATACAAGACAATGGATTCAAGCAACATTTGTGCCTTGCTAATACCCTTACTTAGACCATACCTCTTTTTTCAATTAAAATGAGGACAGTCAAGCCAAGGCTGATTTTGTGAATAGCCATCCAGTCATCCAGTTTCCATGTGAAGAAATATGTATCACACTGCTTTATTTGCAGCAGGAGGCTATTCCAGAAGTGGAGAAAGTGTATAACAAATCTCTATCTCCACAAAGTCTTATTTATTTGATTTTGAAAATTTACATCCCTGGTTTTGGTATTTATGGAACTATTTGATTTGTGGGGTTACAACAAATCCAGGACGACTGGGTTCCTAAAGGCGTGGAAGGAAAGGCAAGGCAGAGCTCTCCTCTCAGGAGTATATAAAATACTGAATAAAATGACAGGGCTTACAGTCTTTTCTGGTAGACTATTTTTAGCTAGTGATCTTATTAGTTAGCAATGTTTATGGTCTTTATAATTGTTTGATATGCTTAGTGTGGGAGCACTGTATTCAGTAATTGGCCTAATCAATGCTGAATGTAGGGTGACAATGTTCTCTTTAGATATGGATAATATTCTTTTGGAAATTAACTGCACTAAGCAGAAGGAATTTCTGGCTACTGTCATTACATGATGATCAAATGAGAGGGAATTACCTACCCATGTTCCAAGGTCTTTAACAACAGCCTCATTTTGGAGTGGGATATTGTCTATGTTGTATGCTGGGGGAAGGGGTTATTTATCAAACGTGATACTATTGCAGTTTTTAACATTTAATTTGAGCCCATTTTTATTACATCAAGTATTTAGAAATGCAAGGTCTTGATGAAGGGACTGGGCATGTTGGAGCGGGGGGGGGGGGGGGGCTTGACAATGACTTCCAGTTTACTGTCTGCAAACTTTGTTGCCAGAGGTCTTGGTTCATGGTCTGGAAAAAAGAAAACTAAATGCCAAATAAAAGACGTCTTAGCACTGAGACCTGTGGGACAACACTGGTCAGCTTTACACTCTCTGATGAGGTATCTGATACCTGCACTGTGTGGGTCCAGTCTTTTCAAAGAATCAAAGATTGTACAAGGCAAATAGGCCATGTGGCCATTTATGGCTTGCTAATACCCACTGTTAAGGTTATCTCCATTTTCAAGGAGTGATCGGCAAGTCATATTGGGGTGAACTTGTGAATGCCCACTCAATTGTTTAATTCTTTCTTAAAGGAAGATTATATGTCACATTTCCTGATCTGGAGAGGAAGTATATCTGTCTTTCCACCATGATTTGTTTATTTCCTGAAGCAGATTTTTGGATTTCTGGTTCTAGTGTTCATTGGATTGTTTGATTTGAGGAACAAGTAAGAGGTCTTAGACTTCCAGATCCCAGAAGGCAAGGCACAGATTGCCTCTAAGGAGTCTATAGGACACTAAATATAGGAAGGTCACCAACCTCTCTCTGTCTGTAGCTCAGGTGCTTCAGGCCCATGATTATTTTTTGAGGTCTCTCCAACTGCTTGATGTGATTAATAAGATACATACCAACTCGAGCATTGTATTCAATGATGGGCCCGAGCACTGCAGAATATTACAGGATAAGGACTTCTTTGGATCCAGAGTAAATACTATTCATAATCAGCTGTACCAGACACAGCCTCCCACTCACTGTTGCAACATGATGATCAAAGTAGAGGAAGTTATCTACCCATGTTCCAAGGTCTTTCACAACATCTTCATTTTGGAGTGGGGTATCTTCTATACTATAATCTGGGAGGAGAGTTTGTTTTTCAAAGGCAATGATACTCCATTTTTTAACATTTATTTTTTGCCCATTTTAGAGTACCAGCTACGTATATGTGTAGTTAATTTTCTAGCTTCTGCATATCAGGAAAGAATTTACGTGGAACGCCCAGTTTAAAATCATCTTCAAACTTGACTAACTAGAGCTCCCAGTTTTTTATTTGGATATCATAGAGGTATATTCTGTTTAGCAAAGGTTCCAGCATGGATTCCTGTGGTACCCCTTTGGTTACTTTTCTGCTCTATGAGGACGTGGCTGATATCCTCCTAGTGTGGGTTCTGGCCCTCAGCCAATTAGCTATCCATGTAACTACATAAGGATCAATTTGAAGTGCATTTAGCTTGTTGATAATGTTGGCATGTGGTGGTGTATCAAAATCCTTGGTGAGGACTATGCATGCTGTATGACAGCATGATCACTGTCCATGTCTTGCCTTTTTCTCCCCAAAAAAATTACCATATTCAATAGATTTGCTTTGCCATAAACAAAGTCAGACTGTTAAGGACAAGTTTTGTATATATATATTTTTACATCATACTTTATCAAGCTTGTTATGGCCTGTTCCATGACCTTGAACTTTGAAACTTCATCACAGAATAGTTGGAAGTTTGTATGACTGAAGACTTTGAATACTGTGACATTTGTATCTTCTTATTTATGAATTTTGAATGTGAAGGCTACCAATTTGTGGTCAGAATTGACTGGGGTTGGGTGTACCAATGGGATAATGCATATGGATTCTACATTTTTAAGGACAAGGTGAACTTTGGGGCTAGACTACATTTGAAGTGACTAAGTGTTTAGTTTCCCAGAGGCAAAATTTGCTGTTCCAGGAGTTCGCTTTTTTAAACTTTCGCTATTATAGTCTCGCTGTTATGCGAATGAATGTTATATTCAGTCGACGATTTAAATGGGAACCGTTTATTGACAGGTAGTTAAAGTTTCTCTGGCTGATGGTGTTTTTGTGTGTTAGAAGTTCACCTGATGTATTTAAGAAATGGACATTTGGCAGTCCTGTAATATGCTATAATCTGAGAACTGGTTTTATTTAAAATGAGTTGAATCACACTCAGTTCAACATGTGGGTCTCTGACAATCTGTTCAGGTAATGTGGTGTTTAACAAACATGGTTAATCCACCACAGTTTTTATTTGGTCTAAAGATGTTTAACCAATTTGTAATCAATTTTACTACAAAGAATTCTATTTGTACAGCAATAAGCTTACTAACTATGCTACTATGGGGGATGGTGCCAAATGCCTTGGTCAGGGCGGGATGCACTGTGTGAACAGCATGACTTCTGTGAGCACCCTGTATTAGTCTTTCAAAGAAGTTAACTAGATTCATTAGACAAGGTCTACTTTTGACAAAGTCAAACTGATATGGGTCTAGCCTGATGGGATTTTTATAATTGTACTTTATCAGGTCAGTTACAATATGTTCCACTACTTTGCAAATAAGACCTGTCAGCCCAAGGGCCTATAATTCCAGTGTCAGTAGTGGGGCCACCCTTTTGGGGTGGAATCACTACTACCGTGTGGCAAAATTCAAGGGCAAAGCCAGTGGATAAACTGTGGTTAAATCATTTAAGGAGGGGCTTTGCTAGGGCTTGCTTTTTAATGTTTATTAAACAGTAAAGTCCCATAGAAGATGTGTTTTAGTCTAGCAGAGTGGCTTCAGTATATGTTATTTAGTGATGACTGGGAGGTCCTGAGAGATTTGTGGATAAGTGGGCTTTGGTTAATCATCTCTGGTGCAAAATTTGCACTGAATTTGTTTGCTAGTATGTTGGCAAAGTCTCCTGGATTGGAGTAGATGGTGCCATTATGAATAAGTTCAAACCACTGGTGGATGTTAAAATAAATTAAATTCCATGGCTGCTTTAGGAGACTTAAAAGCATTTTTCAAGTTTTTGGTCAATTTTCTAATGATATCCCTGATTTGATCTGTTGTATGCTTTAAAGAGTTTTTTCTTATACTAAAGAGTTTATTTATGTTGTTGGACCACACCGGTATTTTTTAAATATCCAATTATATTTAGATCTGGTTGGAGCAGCCTGTCTATACATAAATGTAAATGGGCATACAAGTTTTTTTTAGCAACCTGCTGTGACAACATCTGAGGTGATGCTGCTTTAAGGGAATTTTCTAACTTCTTCATAGACTTTGATGTGAGTAGTATGTTTCAAATCCTTGAATTCAGAGATATTGCTTTCAGTGGGTTTAAAGATTTGGAAGATGAAGGTAACTAGTTTATGACCCTACTTAATCGTGGAAAGTAGTTAGGAAATTCTATGTGGCCCATCTAATTACTAAAGGGTTCTCATCTAGAAATAAAGAGGTTATAGTGCCCCTCTACTCGTCACTCATCAGACCCATCATAGAGTACAATGCCCCATTTGGGATGTACCTCACAAGACACGTCCAACAGCTGGAGAGATCACAAAAGTACCTCACCAAGAGGATTACTGGCCTCAAACATATGTCCTATGCAGCCCGACTGAAAAAACTCCGGCTGTACTCAGTGGCATATCGCTTACTCAGAGGTGATCTCTGCCTGACTTACAAAGCCATGTCCAACTCAGAATTGATAGACGTGCTCCACCTAAAGAAATCCAAGTCACTGCGAGCCACGCGCTCTTGTGAGCTAAACCTCACTACAACAATAAATAGAACATGCTGGAGGGATAGATTCCTGTCACAGAGACTCCCCATGCTTTGGACCAAAATTCCAAACTACATTAGGCAGAACCCCTCATTAACACTCTTCAAGAGAAACCTTAATGAGTGGATGGGTAACAGAAAATACTCCCCTGGGATTACTTCATTGGCTCTGCTTGACAGAGGATCAGTTAATTAATCAATGGGGTGGTGAAAGCCGACACACTCTGGAAAGGCTTATAAATGCCCTCGGGCAGATAGCCTAGTACTACCTATGAACCTATGAACCTATAAGAAAACAGAGCACAAAGGAACTAAGAACCAGGGAAAGAATATTATTTCCTCTACTAGGTTTGTTAACAACCTGGTCCAGAGAGTTTTGGTTATTAAATCTAAGCACTTTTGGACATATGCTATAATGGAAGTGTAGGTACTCCAGTTTACTGGGGGGTAGTTAAAATCTCTCAAAATAGTGGAGTTCTTGTTTATAGATAGTTACTTTAAGTACAGTTAGAAACATTACATGATTTTCATGGGACAAACAGGGTGTCCTGCAACAGGCTATAAACTGATAGATGGGGTCTCTGGTAATCTGTTTAGAAGACATATGATCCCCAACAAATATAGACATACAGACAAATATGTCAAGCACGGGCATTAATGCCCTTCGAATCTGCCAATATACAACAGTTGTTCCCATAACAAGTGTCCAGGCTGTTCTTAAAAATATCTAATCCAGGTTGTTCTTAAAAATAACTAAACTAGTACTTGCTTTAATGTAATTTGGTAGTCTGTTTTATTCATCAGCTGCTCCATGAGAACCGATTAGTACACTTCTGATATTTCTGTACTAGTTTTTGATATCCCCAAACATTCAAGGTAGTTGTCGTTAAATGCCTCATATACCTAAATAAGGTATCCTGTTAAATGTCTATATGAGACACTGTACAAGTTCAGATATTTTAGAATTTCATAATGACTTTGAGTTTCATATTCATTAATGGCCCTGATATATTTTTGCTTCATTTTTTCCAGTTTTTCTTATAAGGTTTCCATACTGTTATTCCATACTCAAGTTTGGGTCTAGTGTAATTAATAAACAATGACTTCATCATTTTTGATTTCCTAGGCTTTATAAATCTTCTTATACAACCAATTGGTTGATATGAGTAGAAAAACTCAAAGCTGGATCTACCCATATACCCAGGTCAGTAAATTAATCTGCAGTTTCAATCATTGTGTGCTGTATTAAATATTCACCTTTCAGTTTATATCCCCCAACTCTCATATGCTTAGTTTTTGATGTATTTATCACCATATTATTTTCCCATATCCAAATGGTCGATTTAGCTAAGTTCTTTTGAAGACATGCCCTATCTGTAACACATATAATAAGTTTACCAATTTCATGTCATCTACATACAGACTGTAAAGTAATGAACAAATGACCAGGAAGCAACAATTCCACTTCTGGAGTATTTAATAGGTTAAAACAGCACAGTTAAGTGCTTTCATCTTTATGACATTTCAGAACTATGCAGTACAGGAAAAGGAACCCTTCTTATTGGAAATTACATCATTACACATCCCAAATACAACCCCTAAGGAAAGGCTGTAATAAACTGTAAAAAAAAAAAAAAAAAAAAAAAAAAGCATTTAAAGATACAGTGCACTCTAAATACAGAAAAAAATTACAGTTTAGAAGCTCTTAGCTTCAGTTCAGTCACAACAGACACACTTTCATTTAAACCAGGAGAATTTGTAGCATTCAAATAAAGGTGACAGCATATCTCTCTCTTTGTATTAATCAATTCTGCCGGTCACAACAGGCACATGTAACAATCTGCTCCAACACAAGAAATTTGAATTTAATAAAGACAACACAAAGTGAGGCATGTCTTGCCAAAGCACTCTAATTTTCATTCTTTGCAATACTGTAATGATGCTGATAGATCCTTCTGTTCAAGGCACTTTTAGTCATGCCAACATATAATGCAGTAGAGGTGAGACACTGTGCAAGGTAAATCACCCTCTCACTGTTACAGTTGAACTTACCCGTCTCACTGTTACAGTTGAACTTACCTCATTATGGATGGACCCTCTGGACTGACCTCAATAAAAGGAAATTGTTTACACCACCCACATTTTGTTATCGGAAAAGCAGTCTTAGAAAGCTGACTAACTGTCCTGCCCAAGATGTTCTTAATGCTTCGTGTATTTTTAAAAGCGAAGCTTGGTGGAGATGCAAACAATGATTTTAACACATCACATTGAAGCAAAAAACAATTATTGCAAAGAATTTTTTTGCATGGCCCTAGCATCAACAGAATAATGCAAAGTCATGCCAGAATTAAAGTTCTGCCTCTCTTCAGCTTTACACCACACAGCACCTAATAAAGCCAGATCTTGTTTTACACCCTTAATAATAATTGGTGCATATTTACCTTCCCACTCACGAAGGACTTCATGGTACAGTTCATTAATCAATATGCAGAGGTACCCTTGAACCAAAAACATGGGTTTAAGCTTGTCAAATTCCACAATATGGGTTTCGTCATCCAACATAAGAGAAGACACCCTGATGAACTGGCTCTTGACAACTGGTAAAATACAAAAAACTTAAAAAAAAGTTGGCCTCCTAAAAATGGAAGTAACAAAACCACCATTTATGTTCTTCTGGATTTCGATATACAAGAAATTCACACAGCTTTTATCCACCCTGCAGGTAAATTTGAGGAATGATGATGCTTCCAGTTCCATAATAAAGTCATCAGACTGGGCTCTGCTACCTGACCAGATGATAACCAGGTTATCCAGGTAGGTATACCTGGTGGTTAGTGTTATTCAGGCTCAGACCTTGTACCTGAATTCTCTACCTATACCACCACTTGTGATTCAAGGAGTTGAGTCCATAGCTCTCAACTGTCCAGATTTTCACAGAATATTTGTGGCATACTTTTGGTCTGTTCCTCCTAAAATTTGTGGTTTTCTGGCAAATCAATGACAACTGAATTTACTAAATAATGATAGCCCATTAAGTTTCAGTCTTCCTATCTTTCAGGAAATGCATGGTAACACAAAACACTTTATTTTAGCAACTTTCTAAGATTATACAAGCAATGTTTAAAATGTGTCCCTGGTTTTGGGCCTTTTCACCCCCCCCCCAAATAAATTTTGGATTTTTCCAGATTTCTTATGCTGTGAAGCTGAAAGATTTAGTTGAGTGTCAATTGGATTTTACAAGGAGCTGAGAGCTTCAGGGGAAGAGAAGTTTAGTGCTGCTTATGCCAAGTCTGTTTGCAATGTTTGTAGCACAACAGGTAGTATACTTGCTTTTGATGCAGAAGGCTGTGGGTTCTAATCCCATAGTACTTTCATAGGTTCATAGGATGATACTAGGCTATTGGCCCAGAGGCTGTTATAAGCCTAGCCAATAATTTTGCCCGTGTCCCCTCAAAGTCTGCAGTTGTTTCCCCTGTCCAGCAGGGACACAAGTGGGATCCCAGGGGTATATTTTCTGTCTCCCATCCAGTCATCCAGGTTCCTCTTAAAGAGAGCTAGAGAGGTGTGCTGCTTGACATGGAGAAGGAGTCTATTCCACAGACGGGGGGAGTCTTTGGGACACAAATATATCCCGCCAACAGGTTTTATTTATGTCACAGACCAGGTTAAGGTCTTGCGTGTGGGTTGCATGAGTGAAGTATGTCTTACGGATATGCAGCAATTCCATCAAGGCTGGGTCTGAAATGGCCTTGTATGCCAGACACAAGTCACCTCTGAGCAGTCTGTTTGAGACTGAGTAGAGAGACAGTGCTTTTAGCCTATCTGTACAGGATAGGTGTTTGAGACCCTGGATTTTCCTGGTCAGGAACATTGGTGGTCTCCCCAACTGCTGCATGTGCTTGGCAAGGTACATACCAAAGGGGGCATTGTACTCGATAATGGGTTTAATAAGGGATGAATGCAGATGGATGACTGATACTGTACTGTGTTGCACTTTAAAGGGAGTAGCTGCTGCAGTCCTGTCTCTATCCTCCTTTGGAGGAGTTACCTAGTAACTATGAACCTGTTATCAGTATGCCATCCACCCCCTGTTGCAATATTACTGTCTTATCATTTTTTCAGTGTAACATAGGCAATTTATTCTTCAAGAGCAACAGGCACTTTATTTGTAGACGAAACAATGAAATATAAAGTTGTTTGCTACAGTCAGCGACCTCTTCATTAGTTACAGATCCCTTTAATGTGGAATTATTTAGATGACTTTTACTTCTGCAGAGATTTTGCATATTTACTGATATTAGTGGATTGTAATGGCAGATGTCTGAGAGGTCTTTTATGCTTCAAAATCTTCTGAAATGGGTAGTTTTGTCATTATTGGTTCATACATTTTGTTTCATTGCTTACCAGAAGACTGTTCAAAACTACAAATTTAAAACACATTCTAACAAGTGGTGCTGTATTATATAAGGAATATAATTTAATACAATCAGGAAGGTGAATCAAAGAATGCATACGTGTATGTTGCCCTAAAAATGTGTAAGGAGCCTATGGTTTGCAAACAGCCCAGAGGTAAGCTTAGTCCTCCACTGGGCAGATGCAAAATGAATGTGGGTTTTCATGCCTTTTCAATGAATGAGAGTTTCAAGGGCAGAGAAGTTTATTGCTCATGCTAAGTCTGTTTTCATTGCAAGACTGTATTGTTTGCTTAGCAAATGTCTCAGTGTTTGTGCTATTTTATTTCAATATTTGTAATCACTGTAGAAGTAAATAAGAAAACAGTATGCATGCTGACAGGTTTGAACAGTGTTTATAGAAACTGAGGAGAAATAGCCAACTAATGGAACACTGGATTGGCTGGGGAGGGGGATGCTGCTGGAGCAGTAGGAGGTTGCTGCAGGAGGGGCTGCTCTGGGGAGGCCCAATCAATTACCCTGCCTAGGGCCCCATTTAATATTGATCTAGCTCTGGTATTTTGCACTATTTACTATAAATGATTAGAAGCTGGAATGAAACAACAAAGTGTCAGTTGTAAACAATAAGCACTTTTGTTCTGTGTTTGGCAATAAAGGAAAGAAAGCACTTATCTTTTACAACTGACACTTCATTGTTTCATTCCAACTTCTGATAGTTTATGGTTTTCACTGTTATTTAGTAATTAATAATAATTAACAGCAGCCATATTGTTGAACATGTCAGTGCAGTTCTGTGGATTGTGGACCTCAGCTGAAGCGGCAGCAGCCCACCCAGGTAGATTCTGGGCAGTTATTGATGAAGTAACAGCAGTACAAATAATGAGAATGATGATAAAACAAGACTTAATGTAGGCAAGAAACTGGAATAACTGCTGTTACTGTGTTTTCAGAAGTTAATACAGTTTCTTTCATGCCTTAACTCATTTTATTTTCCATTAATGCAAGTTGGCCCCAGTTTTGTTAGATTTTTAGTCATGCCAGAAACAATTTATTTAAAAAGAACAATAAAAAATACTGTGTAATTTTTATTCTTTTTATAAAAAAAGTTATTAAAGCTTCTTGCCTGACTTTAAGCCTTCAGTTAGGTTATTTATTATTATTGTTATTTTTCAAGTTGGCCAGTTTTTTGTTGCACTTTTTTTATTTAATCGAACAAATAAAAAAATGCAACAGATTGAGTTTGAAAGTGGTAAACAGCTTTTGCTCTCAGTTCTTATTTAAACTTCAAAACCTCATAGCTCAAGGGGTAAAGCCAAAAACTTAATGGGTTGAGATAAAGATCAAAGGTCCTGAATCAGGGACAGATTTTAAATATAACTTTGTTCTTATATGCTTTGTCGCTAGAATAACAGGTTTTGCATTAGCCTGCATTTTCTGAAGTCCAGAAGTCTGAAACCTAAGTTTTTATCATTATTTAAGTTTTGCAATCCTCATAAATTTGCCAGAAAATCACACATATGAAGAACAGACAAAAATTACGACACAAAATCAGGGACAGTCAAACATATGCTCTGATCTCTCAACGTCTTAGGGCAAGAATCGGGAGAAAAAGTGAAAGGCTCAAAATCATGGGCAAATTTTAAGCTTTATTCTTTTCACCAAAGCAATGAATGAAGGTAAAACAGTTCACACCACATTACCTTGACCTGGCCAAGCCTTTTGACACAATCCCCTACTTAGGTGCAGTACACAAGATGACTAATCGAGAAGCAAACACATCACTAGGTGGATTGCCAACTTGCTCAAAGGATGCAGGAGATCAAAATAGGGGAAGAGACCAGTCACCACTGGAGTCCCCCAGGGTTTGGTGCTGAAACTTTTTCTGTTTGGCATACACATCTCAAAAGTAAAAGGAAATACCAAAGGGCTTTGACCGACTAAGTTTGAGATAACTGCAAACTAGGAGCAGTTACTGAATCCCCAAATGACTTAACCATTGTGCAGGAAGGTTTGTCCCAAACAATAACTGGTGCCAGAATCATGAATTGAAACTAAACTCCAAAAAATACATTATCGTATCCTTTGAGAAGTCATCTACTCCACGGAACTGCCAAATTGACAATATCCCCTGAGAACTGACCCAGTTGTTTGGCATTTGGGAACTTGTGTGTACAGTGACCTAACTTTTGACCAACATGTGCCCAGAACCATAAGAAAGTCTTTCTATATTGCACAGCTTATAAACAAATTGATTGTGACTAGATCTAGAGATGTTATTGTCCCCGTTTACAAAGCCCTCATCAGGTCATTAGATCATTTTCTATAATGCCCACTTTGGCATGTATTTGTCCAGACCCATGCAACAATTGGAATACCCACTGAGATACCTTACTAAAGAAATACAATTCCTAAACAATAGGTCTTGCATGGACCACCTCAAAGACTAATCATTATACTCAGTATCCAACAGAGTGCTTGAGTTGAAGTGTTTGGCATACTAAGCATCCTCCGACCTAATATTGATGGACCTACTGAACATCAGCAAGTCAAATGACATAAGAAATACTCAGTCCAGCTAACTAAACTGAATGTTGTGGAGAGATGGATATGTATCACAGAAGCTACCACTATTCCAGAACCTGTCTATACTCAGATGCAACTTATGGATAGAGGCAGTTCCTAAATGCTGCATCCCTTACATGGATAACCTCAAATTATCTATGGTATGATCACAGTTATTCTCACTAGGGCTAATATACAATTATCAGTCATGGGATAGGTAAGACCAATCAGGAAATGTTAATTCAAGCACCAAAAGGAAATTGCTAAAGCTAAAATGTCTTTAGATCACTAAGCACCCCTCCCACCCCACCCCCCAAGCCTTCAACACCTTCCGGTACCTCTACCTATACGAAATGTTGATCTCATTAATTGAGACCACACTGTACATCGAATCATCATTCAATATAACCCTCCACCGTTATCAGGCTTCATACACCTAATGTTCTTGTCCTTGGTGATACTGTATAAGATGTCTCTATCTTGCTTAAAGAAATTGCAAAAGCCTTTCTTGCTGCTATCATCAAGCAGGCCCCTTATTTCTCTCTCACGGGCTTTTTCAAATGTATTCAAAGCAGGGAAGGATTTGTGACACTTTTTCAAGTGACTAGAAGGGTGGGTCGACTGAAGAATCTCCAAATAAAATTTTAAACTTCATTTTTTTTCTAGTGAAGAGTTTAAGATTTACGACAGTTCTCCCCACAGCAGTCCGGGCTGAGGGTATAAACATAACACTTTAAGAAACACAAAAGTGTTCTGGTCCAATATACATGTCAGTACAGCTGTAAATATCAAAATCAAAATGAGAAGTAATAGACACAGAACTTGAAATTTGAAATGACCTTTGTTCCAAATCACTGCATGCTACCATCTCCTCCATTGCTTCCGTCAACCTCTCCTGCTCCCCCAGGGGTTGGCTGGTCTCTGACCATTCAAGAAATCCCCCACTGTCTGGCCTCTCCCAGACTTGTTCACCAGACACTCCAATCTCTGATTGGGATCTTGGTCTAAAGGGATATCTCCTTCAGGGTCAGACTCTAGAACATGTCAGATGAAAAAGATAGGTCTGAAAGATACAATATAAACTAGCATGGATCTAGGACAGAGCCCTGTGATACACCCTGACCATAACCAAGAATTTCATCTGTCCAATTGCTCTATGATACTTGCCATGTCTTATTTGTAGGCCATGCAGCTATCTATCTTATCAAGATTGCATCAATACCTAGTTGTTATAATTTACTGTTTAGTGTGTTGTGTATGACCCTGTCAAATGCTGAAGTTAAATCTATATAAATTAAATCAAAGCACAATTTTTTATTCATAGCTGTTATTATGTTGTTATAAAACATCACGTTATAGGTGGCAATAGATCAATTTTCAATGTATGCATGCTGACAGTAACTTATTCAATATTACCTTCTCCATAAATTTTAACCATCATGGAAGTAGACTTAAGGATCTGTATGACTCTGGGTTTATACTACTCCACTTTCCCTTAAAGACAGGTTTAATAAGTGCATGTCTCCAGTCTTTAGAAATCTCCCCATATTTATATGACTTAGTAAATAATAGATATAATGGTACTTTAAGTTCTTGCCTAAGTCATTATAACTTATTAAATTTCCTCCCTGTGCTTTGTTTGGATCCAGTCTGTGTAGTTCTTTTTCAATATAATCTAATTTGATTTCAGTATCTGAGGTTACCTGGATGGCACTAGGCAACTTATCATCCTCTTTGTGGAGCCAAACTGTTTTGCATAAGATTTTGTAAAAAAAAAAAAAAAAAAAATATATATATATATATATATATATATATATATATATATATATATATATATATAAAGCTGTTGTGTCTGAGAATAAATTTTAGAATCTCTACACGGTTTTTCAATTTGTGTGTCTTTACTCCTTCCAAATTTTATGTATCTATAAAATAGTTTCATGTTATGCTCAATATCTTTATATAAATTTTCTTCAAATTTATCTTGATCTTGTCTCACATTATGCTTAATTTCTGTGTCCAGCGTGTTTATTTCAGCTATCAAAGTTGTAGTTCAACCTCTTTTCCATTGTCTCTCACCTTAATCAGGTATCTTGTTCTTATGGAAATATAGCCCCCTAACATAGTATATGCCTCGATCCTGATGTTAAACATTGTTTTTATTTTTGCACTCAAACAATTTCTCTTTCAAAGCTGTCCTCATTCCTTCTGCAGTTTTTCCACTGAATGCATCATTCCCATTAGTTTAAAATAGCGACTGTTTGGCTACCATATAATCTGTAATTAATCTTCTGTGTATTGCTTTAGATTTCAGTTAAGCAGAATTATCTAGCAACAAATTAACCTTTACAACCCCATGATCACTGCACATCAATGGTGGTAAAACTTGTCATGAAGTAACAGTAATTTCTTTAGGAACACAATGTCTAGTATGTTCCATTCCCTTGTAGGTTTTTTTGTTTTTTGTTTTTTTACAATCTGAAGCAATTGGTGTTCCTGAACTTTCATTGTGAATACTTTCCTTATTAATGTTGTTGGATCGATATTATTCCAGTCTGTTTCTAGTAAATTTAAGTCCCCAGCCACTATTATTCTTCCCTCTAGTGTTTCACACGAGAAATGTATGAATTCACACGAGAAATGTATTTGGGGTTGGCGTAATGGTTAAGGTGTTTATCTCACAGACACAAGGTACAGGGTTTGATTCTCGCCTTTGAAAAGAACATCTAGGCTTAAAACGTCTTGCAAAATAGCTAGCCTAGTACTTACTTATTCCCAATCCATCAGAGCCACATGGTCCAGGGATCTAAACCTTGTCATCACAATGAACAAAACATGCTAGAGACATAGGTTCCTGACCCAGAGACACCCCATACTCTGGAATAGACTACCCATACATGTCAAGCAGAGTGCCTTGGCCCTCTTCAAAAGGAACCTTGACGACTGGATGGGAGATAGGAAATTTACCCCAGGATCATGTCAGTCGCCCTGCTAGACAGAGGTTCAGGGAAGTAAATACTGTAGGAAGAAATAGCCAGGGAATTGTTATGGCTAGGCTTGTACAGGCCTAGGGCCGATAGCCTAGTATCAACCTATGAACCTATGAATTCTTCTAGGTCATCAGCACTTGACCTTGGTGGTCTATACACTCCAATAATTATTATATGTTCCAGGGTTGTCTTTATTGTCACAGTTACATAATCTATAGTATTGATCTTATCATTGAACATGTAACAACCACATGTCTTACAACACCTCCACTGGATTTTTTGTTAGAATATCTGTTGCAGTAAAACATTTATACCCAGGCAAAACTGGTTTCCAGTAATTGTTCTTTAATCATGTTTCACAAACAATAACATCATCAATCTTGTGAAAAAGTAGCACATTTCCCAATAAAAATCTGTATTATTAGTGTTCCTAGCATTAACAACCATCAGAATGCATCAAATGTTGCTATATGTGAACTGCTAAATTTTGGACCTGACAAAAATCCTGCCTTGAGTTTGTCAAATATTGCAAAATATCTGCTGCAAAAATTCTCTTACCTGATCTTGACAAATGCATACCATCCTGTCTGAACACATATATGCCCAAAATTAGGCTTGCATATTCTACACATTTCCATTTTTTTAAATGGAACATTTTTTTTTTCATGTAGGTATTTATTCAAAAAAATCTTTTTATTCACAATGGCCCAAATTTCCTTTCTATATGTGATTGTGAACAGTATGTCCTAACACCTGTACAAGTTATGCTATCTAAGAGGGCTGTAAGTTCCCTACTAACAGTCAGGGAGTTCTTGCGGATTTGTGGATGAGATCATTTGTACAATCTCAAATAAAAAGAGATACATACTTCCTTACATTAAGGCATTCTAAAGCTTGTTTCACGTCCTCTATTTTTGCTCCTGGCAAGCATAACTCTATTCGATGTTCATTATCTTCTGTGCAAATGTAAGTTTCAGATCCTTTAATAATTGGATTTCCAATTACAAGAATATCTTTTCTGACAAGTTCTGAAGAATCTTCAGCTTCTAATTCATTAATATCTGCTCCAGCAACAATTACAAAGGAATGATCTTCATCACCATTAGCCTTTTTAATCTCACTGTTTTCACTGCATATTACATTTCCAAGCATACATTTCTCATCCAGCTAGCTTTCTACATGCAAAGCTTGAGCCATGTTGTCAAGGTCTGTTTTTCTCATCTTTTTCTTACAGTAATGTTCTTCAATCCTTCCATGCTTAATACTGATTTCTTCTTCTTCACCTACCCGTTGTTTCTTTTTTTCTACCTCCTCTTTTGAATAAAATGCTGCTTTTTTCTGTAGACTGAAGGTTTTCGGATAGAAAATGATTACCATTCCCTGTAATCTGTCTTACATCATAAAGCAGTGTCCTTTTTAGTATGCATTCTCTTTATTTTACAGACATTTATCAGTTTCTTTTTCTTCCTTGTAAATTGTTTTGAGCTTTTTCCTTCCTTTCTTATTTTTTATTTCCTTCTAAATACTCTGAATTCACAGATTGCTAAACACTACTGAAATTCCAAAGCTGAGAGGGGCATTGTCTTGTTTCATAGGGGTTGAATGATCTTTACAGACAATAAACACGTTCTTTCCTAAATGTGCTCTGTTAGCTCTTTGTCTAACATTATTTATCTCACCATTCCAGTTATTAATATATGTAACAACAGTTTTCCAAGCCATGCCAATTATACAAGTGCAATCGTCATCAGTAAGTCTAGATTTACTTTTAGTAAATAGTAAGCAAATCATTCAACTTTTGACATGAGAAACACAGATCAGCAGTGCTATCAGGAATTACCTTTAAATACAGATGTCATTTATTACAATGTGCAGGATATTTCTGCTTTAGCAAATCATTAATGGCACACTTATTTAACAAATCCACATTCAGCTGCAAATGAATAAAACATTTCTAAAAGAAAAGACTAACCACAATCACTTATCACAGAATTCAAAGAGAACTCAAATCAGCTTCTACAAGAAAAATCACACAAACCATATGCAACTAAATACTAAAATAAGTACGTAAATTTGTTGCTCAGAATGTACAACTTCTGAAAGTCAGACATTGCACACAAATAAGCGCAGTAGCTTCTACTCACCATCGCACCTCTTTTTAACAGTAAAGATGAATAAATCACAAACCAAGACAGGATTGTTTAGATTAGCTCTGGATTGTCCTGGCTGCAGTCTATGATAATTTATGTGTTTGGTAAGTACCTCACAAGACATCTGCAACAGCTGGAAAGGCCACAGAAATACCTCACTAAAAGAATCACAGGCCTAAAGCAGATGACATTTGCTGACTGTCTAAAACAACTCCAGCTATACACTGTGGCATATCATCTACTCAGAGGCGATCTCTGCTTAACATACAAGGCCATGTCAAACCCTGAGGTGTTGGACGTGCTCCACTTAAAGAAATCCCAATCCATCAGAGCCACATGCTCCAGGGATCTAA
Organism: Protopterus annectens; assembly: GCF_019279795.1. NCBI lineage: Eukaryota > Metazoa > Chordata > Ceratodontiformes > Protopteridae > Protopterus > Protopterus annectens. The sequence continues at coordinate 912,111,202 of NC_056741.1, read as the reverse complement.
ACCTTGTCATCACAATGAACAAAACATGCTGGAGGGAAATGTTCCTGACACAAAGACTCCCCATACTCTGGAATAGACTGCCCATACATGTCAAGCAGAGTGCCTCCTTGGCCCTCTTCAAAAGGAACCTTGACGATTGGATGGGAGATAGGAAATTCACCCCGGGAATCACATCAGTTGCCCTGCTAGACAGGGGTCCAGGGAAGTAAATATTGTGGGAAGAAATATCCAAAGAATTGTTATGGCTAGGCTTGTAAAGGCCCTAGGGCTGATAGCCTAGTGCCAACCTATGAACCTATAATGGACTAGGTCTCGTAGGATGGCTAGAGTTTGCCTGACTAAATCCTATCCCTTTCTAACAGCAAACAGTGAAAATTAGAGGTAAAACAACAAAATATAAATCAAAGTAAATCTTCTTGCCAACAACCTATCCCTTCTTCCTACAAACAGTGAAAAACATTGGTAAGAAATAAAATACAGATTCAAATAAAACTTCTCTTACTAGGCAACTCCACAGTCAATTACAAACCAAGACAGGATCATTTAGTTGAGCTCCGGATATAGATAAATGCCACCAGAGTTGCCATCAGGTCTGAAGGCATGTTAGGCCCAAAATGCATGTATGAAGAAAGTGCTTTCTGAACATTTAAATCAAGCTTGAATAATTACACAGATCTCAAGATCTGATGAAGTCTTGTACACAAGACAAAAGTGCTAACCTTGCCTGTTATTAAAGATGTTTGTTACTTACTGAGGGACTGGACCTTCTCTTTTATGTGATTGAGTCTTTTACAGTTATATCATGGATTTTACAGATCTCAATATGTTCAAGTGCAGGACAGCCTCAAGGTTGGGCAGTTTATTGCTGAGGCTTCTGGAAGCAAGCACAGCCACCTTAATATGATTCTGCTTTGCATTTGATATTAGTTACACTGGGGTATTCATTAGCTGGTCTTTGTGGGTAACAATAGCTTTACCCAGTATGTGGAATCCTTCAACAAGAGGTGCTGCCATCCTTTGAAAAGCAAGTAGGATTGTCAAGCATATCTTTCAATTCTGACACATATGGATCTCCCCTGGAATGACAGAAACTATTTAGACAATTGTTGATGTCAATATCTTTTCTTTTTTTTACCTAGACATCATTCTTTGAGATGGAAGTATTCCACTCAGAATAAGAGCCATGCTTACATCTGAGACATGCATGGAGAGGCCTAACATTTCTCTCTGCATATCCCTCAGGATTTTGCTTCCCCAAGTTATTTACCCCAACATAGATCACCAGTATCACCATATCATAATCATATTTATTAGACTACAGGCTATGAAGGACCATTGAAATACCAGACATTCTGACACCTGAAAGAACGTCATCTTTATGGTGAGAGGAAAATCTGTATACCTGACTAGAGTCATTGATCACTAAAATATTTCTGTTTGCATAGTGGTCTCGTGTACATGATTTAAAATAATTTAACTTTTGGTAACACTTTGTTGACAGTGTACCTGAAGATGATGTGGTGCTGGATTTTTGCTAAGACCTAGTATCCATGGGTCTAGGATGCTTTTGCAATAATTTTTACACCCTAAAAACAAAGACATTTTACTGTGGGGGTTAGTGTGGAGTGTGGCAGTTTTATGTGCTGCTCACAGTAAGTTTTTTTTGTATGTGTGAGAGTGAGCCCTCCATATTTGTTAAGTATTTGCATTTCTAAAAAAACAGAATTTATTCTGCTGAATAAGAGTTTATTATCTGTGAATATAAAGCAGTTACTACACTGCTTAAGGCTATGAGGCTGTCAACAGAAGGGAAATAAGCAGAAGCCGGCCTTCCATTTTGGTCCAGAAAATGTGAGTATTAATTAGGATTACAGTAAGTACTACACATAGTTAATGAGATAGTTATTGGGCTATACTATGGAAGGCTGTAATTATGCAAATTTTCATATTGGAGGTTTGCATTTAGTTATCATATAAACAAAATGAGGTAAATTGGATTTAGTTGATAGGGGGTGCACTCTCAGATATTACATGAACTAAATGAGGTAAATTAGGTTTGCTCAGTGGAGGAATACCTCCTGACTAAAGAAAGTAAATGAAGTAATTTGGGTTAAGTTTCATCTGTGATGATGTTCATCACATAATCACTATGCTACTGTAGAATACGGGATATATATATATATATATATATATATATATATATATATATATATATAGCAACTATAGGCTACTTTGGGCAGGGCAACTGCGGGCTACTTAGGGGAAGGTAGAGCAGGTGTGGGCTGCTACAGACTACTTGCAGAATATGTGGTATGCCTTCCAACTCTTCCTACAACTGTAAGTAACTGGCTGTACTTCAATACATCACTATTCACATTAAGATTAAAAAGAGGTAAGTGATATTAAGACAGGTAGGAATCAAGATGGCGTGTCTATACAATGCTCACCGCAACACTGTTTTTTTTTTTTTTTTGCTTTCTCCAAGTCTTTTCGGCTTCTTATACCATGACGGGAATGGATCCCATTTCTAGGCCAAAGTATGATTAAATTTCATGAAATTAGTATTGTTTCAGTCATTGATCTTAGCCAGAAGAGCTCTTTGCAGCACTCATAATGTGCCCAATATCAACTCCTGCAATTCATATGGACTTACATGTATTGGTAACATATCTAAGTATGACTGTAAATTCCAACCCATTGCTCCAATACTACTGGAACTGTCTGGGTACACTTCATCCACATTACACTCACTTCTGCCTACAAATCTTGGTATTTTATGACTTTGTGTGCCTCTGTGCATAACGCAGTGTAGCCACTGAGTATAGCGATTTAAATGATCAATGCTACTTTTGTCTTCTTTTCATTGGCTACTATATCTGTTTTTCTCACATCTGTTTTTGAACTGGTAATGTGTTTTCCATGTGATAAAAACTTAATTTTCTATAATGCTTTGTGACTCATGTTTCTGGTGTTTTTCAGCTACTTCAATATTATAATGTTTGCACAATCCCCAGTGTAACAGTCTTGCCACATTATTATGCCTTTCAGTATACATCCTTCTGCCATTAGATCACAACCATTAGCAAGATGTGCAACTGTTTCCAAGTCAACAGATATGTATTCAGTCCTATGATTGCAGATCTATATGTGTAATCAATTTTGAGGAGGCCCATACCTCCTTCAGAACAGGTAATATATAGTCTTGGTATATACTGATTTTTATAAATCATTTGATAAGCATGAAGAATCCTTTTTTTCCTGTCCAACTGATCCAACACCTTTTGGGGCCCTGTCATTCACTCCAAAACTGTAAGGTAAGACTGGAAGAGCAAATTGGTTTATAGCTTGGACTTTGTTCTTAGATGTCATCGCTGTTTTCATATTTGTTGTTAAGTTTTATTTGCATTTGTTCATGTTTTATTGTTGATCCTTCATCAATTCCCAAATATTCGTACAGTCCCTCTTGCTCAAGTTCGTTATATCACAATCCTGTCCCAGGCTGATGTTTTCTTGGTGTTGCGGCTTTCCTCCTCTAAAGGCTGTTTTGCACATTTATCAAGACCAAATGACATTCTTATTATCAATTGAAGAAGTTCTGACCACTTGCAAGTGTGCTTTCAGTTCCCCATCTGATGAACTATGCAGTTTTAAAACATTTACAAAAAGAAAATGAGAAGTTCTTACACTTTGTTGTTTTCTGGAGCCAAACTGTAGCCATGACCTAATCTGTTAATTAGACAGCTTAATGAATTAAGGGCAAGACAAAAGAGCAGCATTGACAGGGAGTCACCCTGGAGTATCTTTTGATCCTTTGCTCCATATGACTTTATTACCATTTTGTTCTATCGCCATGACTGAGTTTTCTTCTAAATGACTGTAAACTCTGTCTGCATCAATTCCAGTATATAATTTATACATCATCGGAAGGAACGTTATTGGTCTATAATTTTTAGGATAGTGTGTAGTTTCACTCTTGAGGAGTATCATTTTTTTCCTGTTGTTAGCCAGGTTGGTGTCTGTTCAGGATGCACATATAAATAGCTCTTCATCATGGCTAAATCTTCATGTAAAGATGTTAATACTTTTAGCCAGAAGTTAGGTTTTCTAATTAGTAGCTAGTTAGTAGTTTTTCTTAACTTTGTTTCAATTTCTTTGGTTGTTACTTCATTCCATTTCATATTCTGCACATTTGAACTTATTCTTTCTTTTACATCTTCTGTCCATTTGGTATCTTTGTTATGTTCCACAGGATCTTCATAGATACTTGTCCAAAATGTATCGATTTCTTCTATTTTGGTCATGTTTCAATTCCATTTACCTTGCTTCCCAATTCTCTACAAACATTTTTTGGGACATCAATAAATTGTTTATTTTGTACTTTTCCTTTATATTTATCTGCATATCTTCTAAGGTGTTCTGCCTGTGCTGATATTTTTAGTTTATTATTTGCAATAGTGCATAATAGATCCTGATCTGTTCTGATACTGTGCATTGCTTTTATTACATCTATCTTTCTAAGGATTTTCGTTGATCTATTCCCTCTTCTATACTCTTTTTAACAGTGACACTTCTAGTCTTGATTGCTTTATAGTTTTTTATCTATTCAATACTTCCATGATGGCATTTGATTTCTCCCCTTCCTTTCCCTTACTGCCATGTGTTTTTGAGGTAAGACTTTATCTGTTATTAAATTAGCTGTACAGTAATATATCCTGTTTACTTCTGTTGTATCGCATATAATTTCTGTAAACAGTCCTAATTGCTGTGTTCATTTGTTTTATCAAACTTCTAACTTTTTGAGTTTTACTGACTTTCTGTAGTCTATGTCTTTCTTTGATCTTAATAAGTCTGTCCATCTCTATTAAATCAAGCACCTCTTCTTTTAGATCATTTTATTCTAAACTGAGGATACATTCCTTGTTCTCCATTTCCTGTGGGCATTCTACAGAAAGTTCCAGAGCATCTTCCTGTACCACATTCTCTTCAGTTGTATCCTGTGTCATTCATGCTCTTTCATATGGGAATGCACTGGCCTATCACTCCACAGCACTACCTGTGTCAGAGGTGCCACAGTTTCCTATTCCTTCCCTTGCTGTGCAACTCCAAATGAACTTCTGTACTGGTTTCCTCTGGAAGGTTCCAAAGTATCTTCATATGGCAGCTGATCAGATGTTTCCCGCTCTACGTGTTTCTCCTTAATTTGGAGATCCATTGTTCTATCCTGCTGTGGTGTTTTCAAAGTTAAATTTTCTACACTAAATCCTTCACTTCACAGGTAATCCATAATCTCAGTTTCTATTTCTTTTACTTCTCCATTACTAATCCTCTTTTCTATTTTTATCCTTTGTTTTCTTATTTTTGTACTGTAAATTTTCCATATCGTGATTTTTGTTCTCTTGAGTTATTTTTTGTATGATTAAGCAGTGAAGATTAAAGTTAATAATGCCAGATGTCAGAGTTTCATACTTCTTATACTTAAGAAAATCCATGCTGATTTCTTTCTCTTTTAACTTTCTAAGTAAGCTAGAGTAATATTTAAAACTGTCCCTGATTACTGGACCTTTGTTACTCATTATGTTTTGTTTTGTTCCCAATACTTGAGCAAAGATGATGAGAGCTATGAACACAGACCTCGTGATCAATGAGAAGGTTGAAGACATAGCTAAGGAAACTAATTGTAAACTTGGTAGTCTTTATAAAATTAAATGTTTTCTAACCATAGAAACAAGAATCAGGCTCTCTCTTATGCCTTACTGTTCCAAAAACCTATACAGTCTAATGCTGGCATGAATAATCTGTCCAGCTTCCTTATGAACACTCTTATATGTATTTAAAATTACAAAATTAGCTGCCAGCCTTTCTTCACCTATCATTGCAACACCCCTGTAAAAAAGAAAATAACTGGATGTTTTGTCATAGGTCATAATATAATCAACATATATTTACTTTTAAACTTCCATATGGAAGCACATGTTCTAACCAGTCCAATGACCTGCTATCATGGCATGGGAATAACAGTGAATTAAGATAATCAAACAAAAACTCCTTTGTGTCCCAAAAAGCCACAACAAAATGGGTATTTAATATTTCCCCCAAAATTGAATTAATTTCCTTTACTGCTAAAAAGAGAGGAATGTCTACTGAAATTCCAATATCTTGTCAAATAGCATTTCTCTGTATGAAGACATGCCTGAATTGTAGCAACCCAATAACATGATTGCAGTGTATTGAGTGCCATGATTATGTTCCAAAATCAATCAAAAGACAGCCTTGATAAGCACCCCTCAGCACTGCTAAATGTTAATATCATGTTACAGCATTAAGAGTGCTTAGGAACCACAGCAGAAGAGAAGAGAAGCTGGAAATCATTAAACAATTCCTTCAAACTTTATTTTTAAGTACCAACTGAAGTGCTTACCAGCTTTCCCAATGATCTTCTTTGGTGGATGCTCTCTGTGTGAAAACAGTGTATTTAGACTTAACACTTACTGCAACAACACTGTTTTTTCTTTTTATCTCTCTTAACATTTGTAATACATGGAAGCATGTGTTCATTTGTTTTATCAAACTTCTAACTTTCTGCATTACAAAGAATTATGATTGGGTCTTTCCCATTATAACCCAGAATGTTAGATGTTCTTGACATGGATGGCAAGATTCACCTCTTGGGTTTCACTTTAACATCTTAACTCTAAAACATACCTTACAAAAATCCTTTCCATAACAGTATCACTACCCAAGACAGCCTGGACACACACTATATGCAAACATACACATATACACACATGCACACACAATCTCAGTATCACAGTTAGGGTAGGGTGAAGGGGACAGCCATCCCAGATGCAAAATACTAGGAGTTATGATCAGCCGCTCAGTCTTCAGTGCAGTACATTACTGTCATTCAAAGACTGGCACTGCAGTTATAGTTAGAATTGAAGTGCTTAGTGCTCCGTATGTGTGGTGTGAACTTGGAGGGATTCCATTTGTGACTGGCCTCTTTGTAGAGGTGTACTCCCTAATTCTAACTTCCTGGATCCTGTCTGTGAACCATTTGGCTATCCACTGGGTGACATATGGGTTTGTACCTAACCTCATGTGTTTGTCAACAATGCCCGAGTGGGGTATTGTGTCAAATGCCTTTGCAAGGTCAAGGTAGGCAGTGTAAACGATTTTGCCCTCATCCATTGTTTTGGTAACCTTCTGAAAGAAGTTCACCAGGTTGAGAAGGCATGATCTGCTCTTGACGAAACCAAACTGGGTTGGGTCCAGAGTCTGGAGGATTACTGTATCTCTATTGATGATAATTCTTTCCATGGCTTTACATATAAGACTAGTGAGACTCATGGGTCTGTAGTTTACAGGGTCTGTAGATGGCCCACCTTTATGCAGAGGTATGACTGTTGCCTTTCTCCATTCATGAAGCACAAAGCCTGTTTGAAGGCTACAGTTAAACAGTAATTCCAGAGGCCCTGATAGGTCATGTTTCATGCTATTTATAAGGCATCATGGGATACTGTCTGGGCCCATTGATGCAGTGTTCTTGGTCTTAGAGAGAGCATTAAGGACCCATTCCCTAGTGATAGCAGAGGGAGTTATATTTCATGATATATCCTGAGGGAAGGTTGAGGGGGAAGGTTGGATATGAATTTATCAGCCAGGAGGTTTGCTATATCTTCTGGCTCAGTATAGGTGGCTCCATTTACAATGAGCTCTGCACACACTTGTGTATTGCATTTCAGGTTGCGGACATAGCTAAAGAATGCTTTGTGAGTGTCCTTGGCCTGGGAGGCAAAACTTACCTCAAATTTGGCTTTGGTAGACTTTATTTGTTTTTTGAGTTGTTTGCTTAGTTTGATGAGAGTACTTTTATCCTGCTGGGTGCTGCACCTCCTAATTTTTGCCATGGTTTCTTCCTCCTGTTATACAGTCTATTGATTTTGTGATTCCACCAGGGTGGCTTGTTTTTTGAGTTAGTTCTGTACTTCTTCCTGGTAGGTACAGCTGCCTCTATGCAGCTATTAACATGCTTGGATGGGGTTTCTGTGAGCAGTTCTGCATTGGCAGCAATGTTCTCAGGGTTTATGGAGGCTTGAAATTTTCCACTTCAAAAGAGGTCCCTGCACGTAGGTGAATGCACGGCTCCAAAAAGCAAAATTCAAAAAAATAATGAGCCAGCAACCATATGCTGTAACAAATATAAAAAATATATTTATTAGACCACAAAAGAAGAAGAAGCGACCAGGAAATCTTTACCGTTTATTAAAACAGAAATCTTCAAATCACTGCTCTAGTGCCTCGGCTTATACAAGCCTTTAACAGAGTATAACTTGTTCCAAAACAATTTCATTAAATATTTTTTTCCAAAACAATTTCATTAAATACTCTGTTAAAGGCTTGTATAAGCCGAAGCACTAGAGGAGTGATTTGAAGATTTCTGTTTTAATAAACGGTAAAGATTTCCTGGTCGCTTCTTCTTCTTTTGTGGTCTAATAACACGCAACTATCGGTGGTATTGGGATAAAACATATATTTATTAAATTACACAAAATATTAATATATTTTTTATATTTGTTAAAGCATACAGTTGCTGGCTCATTATTTTCTTGGCTTGAAATTTTGCCAGGTTCTCACTTAACAGCAGGAGGTTAGCCTTAGAATAGTTCCTGAATATTCCAGATTTAGCTGGGGGTCCAGGTTTTATTTTTACTTCAAAGGAGACCATTTTGTAGTCGGACCTTACTAGGGAAGGCATTATAGTAGGGGGTGTGCAAGAGTCTCTCATATTAGTGAGTACCAGATCCATTATGGCTGCACCCCTGGTTGGTGTATTGATTATCTGTTCCAGGGAATTTGTGTTTACAAAATCAAGGAATCTCTGTACACATACGTTTGGTGTCGTATAAGATTCCCAGTTAATAGTGGGGTAATTAAAGTCACCCATGAATGTGGTATTGGGTTGGATGGTTAGTGTTTCTTCTTCTTCCTCTTTCGGCTTTTCCCGGTTAGGGGTCACCACAGTGGATCATCTGTCCGCTCATGATTGGCAGTGGAGTTTTACAGTGTCGAGTTGCCAGCCCAGTGCCCAACCTTCCACAGAAGGCACACACACACACTCACACCTAGGGCCAATTTAGAGTGTCCAATCCACCTACTGCATGTCTTTGGGATGTGGGAGGAAACCGGAGCACCTGGAGGAAACCCACGCAACCACAGGGAGGACATGCAGACTCCGCACAGAAGGCACCCCAGCCGAGAATCGAACCAGAGAACCTCTTGCTGTGAGGTGGCAATGCTAACCGCTGCACCACCGTGGCTGCCCATAGGATGGTTAGTGTTTCTAATAAGTTTAAATACATGGTATGGGATTCCTGGGTCATAGAGGAGGACCTATAGCTTGCAAGGAGGCAGTACTGGATTTTACCTATAGCGATTTGGACATGGACCAGCTCAAGTGCATTGTCCTGTTTGACCAGCCTTGAAGTATATTTATTTTTGATGTAAATAGAGACACCTCCACCTTTAGTCCCTGCCTGAGAAGTAGCTGGCCTAAATGTGTGGAAGGCATTATAATCTTGCACTGTTGGTGTGCTCTCAGTGGCTTTAAACCATGTCTCAGTGACCAAACAGACATCAGCATTCTCTAGGGTAGAGAGAGCTTCTAGGGAGTGGGGTTTGTGTTTAGCATTGAGCAGTAATACCTTTATATTATTTTGGTTTTGATTTGCTATGTCGGAAGTACTTTCAGTTTGGCATTGCCTACAAAAAGGCACTATGGAAAGACAATGTTTTAACTAATATTCGAAAGCCTAGAGGGGAGAGGTGCAGGCAGTCTCTTGCAAAGCAGCATGGTCTGTTGACCATCGCCTTCCATGCTGACAAATATTGCACCCCCTTAGAATGACACCAGGAACTAAGCCAGTTATTAAAGTCAATCATCTTTTGTTTGTATTTTGCCATCAACCTTGGAGAAGGCAAAATGCTGCTCAATGCTAGGCTCATACCAGCCTGAGACACATATTCTGAGAGCTCCATGGTGTCTCTCTTCATATATGCTAGGGAGGTAAATCTCAGGTCATTTACTCCCACATGGACTATGACTGAGTCATATTGGTAATTGTGGTCCAATGACCTGAATGCATGTGTAATGTGGTGGATCCTAGACCCTGATAAGCAACTGACTATAACTTTCTCCTTACTCAGTCAGGTAAGAAGGACATCAGTGTGTCTCATGATGGAGTCTCCAATGACTAGATTGTTGGCTTGTGTGGTGACTTGCCTTATGGGATTAGAGATTACATGTAAGTGCCTCAGCATATGTGGGTTGATATGTCTGCTTTGAATTGTGCGTGATGGGGTCAGCGTATGTACTACTAACAACCTTATTGACATTAGGAGTACTTTTATGTGAGAGCTTTGCCTCCAGTGACACTGTTTCATGTTTCAGAAGAAAGCATCCCTGCACTACCAGGCTATAATTCATTCCACACCTTTTGGCACCAGAACTTGGACCAAAGCTCCAAAGGTGGTGGTGTTTCCATATTCATAAAGGATGCACACACCTCCAGACTGATAGCCTAACATAATGCATCAGAGATACTTCAGGTGCAGCTAACATTGGGTAAGACAGTGATTCAGGTTGTAGCCTGCTATAGGTCCCCAACCATGTCCCAAGACTCACACTCTACATTACTAAGCACCCTGGAGAATATTATGGTCCAGCCTAACATTCTCATACTGGGTGACTTCAACTACCCCCTCCGTTAACTGGGAAAGCTACTGATGTACTAATGCAGTAGCAAAACGTTTCCTGGAATTCATTAATTCCAGTGCCCTGGAGTAGCTTGTTCTTACCCCCACTAGAGGAAGCAAGATCCTTGACCTGGTCATTACTGACATGGGTAACCGTTGCTCTACACCAATAGTCAACTCATCCCTGGTTAGATCCGACCACAAACTAATCACCTTGGAAATCTACATCCCTCCCACCCCCAAAGGTAACCACCATGAAAATCTTCTCCAAAGCTAACTTTGGGCTCCTAAAAACAGAGGTGGCTAACTTCACAGCACCCATGCAAATGGAGAATAGTTGCATGACTGCTGGATCATACACCAATGCACTGTACAAACACAGACACAAATGCATGGATCTCACCATACCCAATAGAACCAAGACGTTCGCCTCCAAAAAAAGGAAGCCAATCTGGTGGGCCCCTGCCATAAACTAACTCTACAACAGGAGGAGGAAATTGATGCAGAATAAAGTGAAATCCCAAGACTGGAAAAACTCCCTTATCAGCCTTAACAAAAAGTTGAGATCCCTCATCAAATCCTCTAAAGCTAGCTATGAAAACAGAATTGTAGCAGATAGTAAAGATAACCACAAGGCCTTCTATAGTTATGTAAAGAATCTCCATGGCAATGCCCATATTTGCTCTAAGCTACTGCACAATGGCACCTCCTATACCGAGCCAACAGATATTGCCAATATACTGTCCAACAGATTCACTGCCAATGTTACCCCTCTCCCCCCCAAAAGGACCAATCACAATACCAGTAATTTGCCAGGCACTCAGTATTACTGCTACACAGGTTAAAACAGCACTGTCCAAGGCCAAGAATACAGCTTCTATGGGACCTGACAATATCTCTGGCTGTGTTCTACATTAACTACAGAGTGAACTGGCACCCCACCTGTGTGCCCTGTTCAATCACAGCCTCACCTCAGGCTTTGTCCCTACCAAATGGTGCACTGCTACAGTCATCCCCCCTCCACAAAGGAGGAGTGACTAGAGACCCTGGGAACTATCACCCCATTAGCCTGATGAGTCGAATATGCAAAGCTATGGACTGCATCATCATAGACCTGATAAACAAGGATATAGGGAATCTCCATGCCTGCTCAACCTGGCCGACTTCTTTGAGTCAGACACCAGAGCTGTGGATGAAGGCAAGGTGGTTCATACAGTCTACCTTGATTAGGCCAAGGCCTTTGATACCATTCCCCACTCAGGAATCATAGAAAAACTCACTAAGCGAGGCATCAACCCCTATATCACTAGGTGGGTTGCAAACTGGCTCACAGATAGAATCCACAGTGTGAAAGATGCTGACTCCAAGTCAGACTGCTGACCAGTCATGAGTGGAGTCCCACAGGGTTCGGTCCTGGGTCCTCTCCTGTTTGGTATCTACTTCTCTGAAGTCCAGGCCAACACAAAGGGACTCTAGCTGACAAAGTTCACAGATGATTGCAAGTTGGGAGCTATGATTAACTCTCCGAGTGATGTTGACATCCTAGAGAAAGGCCTCATCAGACCAATGACTGGTGTCAGAACCATGGCTTTAAGCTCAATGCCAAAAAATGTGTCGTCATCCCCTTTAGGAAAAACCCAGTTCCCATGAATTACCACATCAATGGCAATCCACTGAACACACAATGCATTATAAGAGATCTGGGAACACAGGTTGACAGCAACCTCTCTTTTGACCACCACATTACCACTGTGGTCAGAAAGTCCTTCTGTGTGGC
>NC_056741.1:912086173-912093673 GCF_019279795.1 Protopterus annectens | reverse complement strand
CTCTGATTTCTTTTGGAATTATAGTAGTAAACTACCAAGTATTACATTCTTGGAGGGGGGCGTTTTAGGAATGTTTACCAATATTCAGCCATTCTCATATCAGCTAATGGTGACTTTGGCGCTGTCTTCTGTGGTTTCATATTTGCCATGTGTCCTTACTCTCACCGTAATGTTTTAATTTTAGATAAAGAGCTAACCAGCCTTTAGAAAGATAATGAAGTTTGACTTGAGTGCTCTGGGTTAGTCTGTCAGGAATATTGGTTGAGCGAATGAGTGTAACTAAGGAAATGATTTTTTGAGCAAGGATACAGGGTCTGAATTGTCTAGACACAGTAAAGCCTTGTTAAGTATAATTCTGGTGTTTGCAAAAAAGGAATTACTAGAAAATGGAAATCCAAAATCTAAGCCAACTGCACTTGAAGTAGTAAACATTATAACAGAGAAAAAAGAACAGGAAGTGAGATCTTTAGAAAATGGTAGAGTAAATTACATAGAATAAATGGAAATTGTGGGAACAATACATGCAGAAAAAGGTTTTGGAGGAGGAATGAGTTTTAAGCAAAGGTAAGAACTGAATAACTTATGTAATGGTGCTAAGATTTTACATCACATCTATTGCTATATATCTTTTAATATTTGTAAATGTAAACTTGTTAATATGGTTTGATTACTTTTATATAAATGCAAGCGTGCCTATGACACAAGTGATAATTCAATAAAAGTGTTTAAAAAACTAACAACAAAAATTATAAAGCTATAAGATGAGGTGGACAGATGGATCTAGAAATAATCTCCTAAATAAATGAGAATTTGTGGATAAGGGTATCACTTGTTAAGTTAGATAAATTAAAGCGATAATATTTTCACAAGGTCTTATTTTCCTATAATCTTTTGATATATATACTTATGTCAATAAACTAAGCTGTATGTAATGCCATTAAGATGTTATTAACATAAAGACAGGAAACATATTACACAGGGTTACTAAAGAGATCTTGGTGAGGACCCTTCAGAGTAATACTATGACTGTCACACATACAAAGGATGTTTTATAGACATTAGTTAAAAGCAATTCAGTATAACCAGACTGACAGATCTTAAGGATCTCTTGCATCTGAAAAATATCAGTGTTTGTGAAATTACTGACACTTGCTTTAAATGTCAAGAAAAAAACTCTCTCCATATCGGGCTACTGCACCTACTGTGTCTTTAGGCCCGATGGTAACCGACATGGCATCTCCATATTTGTCAAGGATCATATTACCTTCAGACAGATCCCACAATCAGAACTCATAGAACTGCAGATCACTGTAAATACACCAAACAACTAACTCCATTATTTAGGGAGACTAACAACCCCACAATTAACCAGTGCATATACACTCCAATGTAGGGTATGCCCAGAAGTTCTTGGACTTAATTACCAATAACTCCCTGGAAGAGATAGTTATCAAACTCATCAGAAGAAATACAATTCTATATCTGGTTATCATTAATATGACTTCTACATGTACTATTTCCCTGTCTCTCCTTGCCCGGTTAACTTTTACCATAATTTTGTGACATTTGCCTTCAAAATATTCAACGATTCTAAAACCACCATCTTTGACTTCAAGTGGACAAGCTGCATACAATTATATAATGAAACCACAGCAGGCAGTTTCATAAAGGAGTTATACACCCACTTGGATACATGCTTACAATTGACAATCCCAAGCAGAGCAAAATAATAATTTGAAATTCAAAAACAAACTACCCTGGTGGTCCACCAACATAAATTAACTTTACAAGAGAAAAACTTCTTAAATTATACAGCAGATCCAAAACTCCTCATAACAGGGATAATACATAAGAAAAATATTACTATGGAATTGAAAAATAAGCTAAGGATATCTATAAGTCTTTATTTAGCTATGTTAAGAAACTAAGAAACAATATCTAACAATATTCAGAACTTATCCTAAAAGTGACTACCCACTCTGACCCAACAGATACCTCCAATATACTAGAAAACAAGTTTTGTGCAAACTTTAGCCCCAAAACCTCTATCCATACTGCACATATCATAGAATCCTTTATACCCTGTATTATCACCAAGGAACATGTTTTGAAAGTGCTGGCAAAGACCAAAATAATTTTTCCATGGGATATTACAACATATCTAGATGTTGAATAAATAGCCCAAACATGCACTTGCTAAACCTGTCTTCAAATTCTTTAATCTAAAGTTATTCAGAGGATTTGTTCCTATATTATGGCATACCATAGCAGCGATGCCCCTCCAGAAGGGTGGCCCACCCACAGACCCCAGTAATTGTTTACTGATCATAACCTGCAAAGCTATGGAGTGCATCATAACCAACCTCACCAATTTGGATATAAAAAAAATCATTAGGATAGACCTTCAACAGTTTAACTTCATCAAAGGGAGATCCTGCTTATTAAATCTAGTTAACTTTTTCAAGATAGTCAAACAGACTGTTGTTAGTGGTCATACTGTTCATACAGTGTACCTTGACCTACCCAAAGCATTTGAAACCATAGCCCATGTAGGCATTGTATGTAAGCTAAATGATTTAAATACAGATCCTTATATGGTAAGAGGGGATAGCAAGCTGGCTAAAAGACAGAATCCACGCAGTTTGTGAGCCTCATTTGAAAGTATGAAGGTAAACAGTGGAGTTCCAGAGCTCGGTATTTGGAACTCTTCATTTTCATAATTTGTTTTCCTGATCTCCGGACTGAGGACTAGAACAAGCTGGACCTCTAGTTAATTAATTTTGTACATGACTGCAAACTAAGCATTATTGTCAAGACTCCCTCTGACACCTGTACCCTTCAAAAAGAATTTTCCTAAGTTAATACTTCCTGAAATAAAAATGGGTTCAAATTAAATGTGGAAAAGTGTAGTATAATTTCACTTGGCAAACCAATAATATAGGAAATATTCTACTACTAAAGAATGATGTAGTCAAAGACCTGAGTAGATGGGTTGACGATTCCCTCTCCATCAATTATCACGAGACAAATGTGATCAGAAAATCCTTACTTATCATCTAACAGGGGTGTATCATTTGGATCTAAAGACAGCACTGTTCCCTTACATGTAACATTGATTAGACTGATTATAGAGCACACTGCCCCTATCAGGATGTACCTCACTTGGAATATCAACCAAGATTCCTAACAAAGAAGATTTCTGACTTTAAGACCTACAAGTTACCAAGAAAAGCTAGAAGTTCTATCCCTTTATTCAGTATCATATAGGTTCTTGAGACATGATCTGTGTCTCAGCTATCACACCATTTGAAGCCCAGTTGTCTTTGCTCTACTATATTTCTACAAGTCCAGTGGCTTAGCAAACACCAGAAACAAGGATATAAATCTGTAAATAAATGGAATGCAATGTAGAGATAGATTCATTATGCAGTGCCTTATCCATCTCTGAAATAAACTGCCCTTTTAGGTTAAACAGTGCAATACATTATCATCCTTGCAAAAGAACCTAGATGACAGGATAGGTATTCTCAAATTTACCCTGGTATTAACTGGCCTAGCACTTCTTCAGAAAGTGGATACAGCCTGAGGGTGGCAATTGCTAAGGTGCTTATGTCTACAAGATTAAATTATCAGACTCTAATAAATCCTATGAAAGTGTATCAAATCTGGCATGTGATATTAAAAATTATCCAATCTGTAATATTTTCTAAAGTGGTTAGAACTCTAAGTGGATATTTTATAAATCAAAGACCATCACCATCTTAAAGCAAGTTATAAAAGTTATCACACCTGGCATGTGATGTCTTTCATCTGACCACTTAACTTCTTACAGTACTTTTCATAATATAACCCAGTGAGATGGACATTACTTTCTGGTATAAATGGTCTTATCTAACAACAGATGAATAACCAGCTTCTTAGCTTTCCTGCAAAGAATATGTGTGCATACACACACACACACACACACACACATATATATATATATATATATATATATACAGAGAGAGACACACACACACAATCAGTTTTATACACACACACACACACACACACACACACACACACACACACACACACATACACACACACACACACACACACACACACACACACACGCACACACACGCACACACACACACACACACACACACACACACACACACACACACACACACACACACATGCACAGTTATCTCATGCTGTCCTTATATACCATGACACCATTTACTGCGCACTACATGCCTACTCATTCTTTGGAAATGTCATGGCTACTGGCAGGGTCCTTTTGATCACAGCTACATTGCATGGACAGGGCTTTTTGTTCAAATCCTTACCCATAGTTCTCTGCCTGATTGCACAATATATAATGGAGCCATTACAGGAGATCTCTATGTGCAAGTTGTAGTACATTTACTCTTTTACTGCACCTGCTATGGATATATTGCTCTCCACTATAGTAATGAACAATAACACAATTTTTCCCAATCCCATCTCTATGTGACACAAGAATGCTAGCCTATAATATCACTTAGCCTTTCCTCCCCTCCTACTGACTAGACCATCTGAATCTGAAAGAGTGTCAGGTGACCCAGAGGTGCTGGTATCATGGCCGGCCTTAGGCATAGGCGAACTAGGCGACCACCTAGGGCACCATAAAAGCTGGCATCATAAAGGGCGCAAATTAAGTGAGTTAGCAAACTTTAATTCTCTTCACTTTTCAGCTGTAGCATTGTGCCCTCCCGCACTTCCGTAATTAAAAGCATGATTCATCCACCACGCATGGGCGCTGGAACCATAGAGCGAGAGGAGGGGGGAGGGAGCAAGCGAGTGAGCACCCCCCCACCAATTTTACAGCAGTAAGACCTATAGGATCTATGCGCACATTGCACGCTAACATTCAAACACAAAAGTACCCAGAAAGTAAGCTCCATTTTATGCAGGCTGAGGTGTTCATGTACTGGAAGGAAGCTCCGTTTTTATGCAGGCTGCGCTGGTCTGGAAGGAAGCTCCGTTTTTATGCAGGCTGAGGTAAGGAGTGTGTGTATGCGAAGTTCCGTTTTGTTATGCTGAGTGCGTGATATGCAGCCAAGACAGGTTGGTTTAAGTTTACCAAGTAGCTTTTTTTATGGTGTGGACTTGAAGCAAAAAGCATCCTTAGTTTCTTTACAAATGCACTCACTGACAAAGAAATGTAATATTGTCTTAGCAATTCCTTATCTATACAGGTAATACTGCATATGTCACTGTACTTGTCTAAAAATCTGTTCACCCACTAAGAGTATAACCCAGCAAGCTGGGGTAGTACAACATTTGGTGCTATAGCCTCTACACTAGCGGGTCTGGGGCTCAAGCATGGTGTATAAATGCTGAGTTAATTAAATAAATAAATAGACAATATGCATTATTTCACCAGAATATGCATAACTGTAACAGGCAATTTTATTCCTATGATGATAACATTCTTCAAAGGGTAGGATATTTGGGTGAAGATAATTTGTCTTACTACCTGAACAGACACACCACTTCTGTCTCTATTTGTATGCCCAACTGTTATACAAATGAACAAAGTATTTTGCCTCCTGCAGAACAGAATGCATTCAGTGTTACCTCTCAACTGTACAGATTTTCACAGAATGTCCAGATTTTTGCCTCATATTTTTAGTCTGTTCATCATAAAATTTCTGATTTTCGGGCAAGTCACTGGGATGATCTGTGTACTGAAGCCACTAAATAATGGTGTATATTAGAGCTTCAGAAAAAATGTGTCCTCAAACTCAGCCTCTCCATAGGCTACGTACCCATAGAGTGGTGCACAGCAATGGTTATTCCACTCCACAAAGGTGGAGCCATAACAGACCCTGGGAACTATTGCCCTATAAGCCTGACCAGCTCGGTCTGCAAGGTTATGGAGCGCATCATCATGGAACTCATTAACAGAGACATTGGGAACCTCCAAACACTAGACCCTACCCAGTTCGGCTTTGGTAAGGGCAGATCATGCCTCCTAAACCTGGTGGACTACTTTGAGACAGTTACCAAGGCTATAGATGAGGGAAAAGGTGGTACACAGCCTACCTAGACCTCCCAAAGGCCTTTGATACCATCCCCCATTCTGGTATTCTAGACAAGCTCACCAGCCTGAACATAAACCTCTACGTCACAAAATGTGTAGCCAACTGGCTCATGGACAGAACCCACATGGTGAGAGTTGTGGGAGCTAGGTCCAACTCTAAACCAGTTACAAGTGGCATTCCCCAGGGTTCAGTCCTAGGACCCCTCCTGTTCGGCATATACTTCTCAGAGGTACAGGCAAGCACAGGAGGACTATGGCTGACCAAGTTCACAGACGACTGCAAACTAGGGGCTAAAATTGACTCTCTGGCTGACACAGACATCCTCCAAAAGGGCCTCACTGAGACAGATACCTGGTGTCAAAATCACGGCCTCAAGCTAAATGTGAAAAAGTGCATAGTCATCCCCTTTGGAAAAAACAAAGTACCCACAAACTGCCACATAGGTGGTAGTCCCCTAAATACGGAAAATGTAATAAGGGATCTGGGGACCCAAGTAGATAGTAATCTCACCTTTGATAATCACAATGCCAAAGTGGTTAGAAAATCCTTCTACGTGGCCCACCTAATCACAAGACGTCATTGTGCCCCTCTACTCATCACTCATGAGATTCATCATAGAGTACAATGCCCCATTTGGGATGTACCTTACAAGACACCTGCAACAGCTGGAAAGACCACAGAAGTTCCTCACCAAGAGGATCACTGGCCTCAAACAGATGCCCTATGCAGCTCGACTGAAGAGACTCCAGCTGTACCCAGTTGCATACCGCCTACTCAGAGGTGATCTCTGCCTGATATACAAGGCCATGTCCAACCCAAAATTGATGGACATGCTCCACCTAAAAAAATCTTATTCCCTTGAGCCACAAGCTCTAGGGATCTAAACCTCACCACAACAATAAATAGGACATGCTGGAGGGATAAATTCCTGTCCCAGAGACTTCCCATGCTTTGGAACAGGATTCCAATCTACATTAGGCAGAGCTCCTCACTAACACTCTTCAAAAGAAACCTTGACGAGTGGATGGGGAACAGAAAGTTTACCCCAGGGATCACTTCAGGGGCTCTGCTGGACAGAGGCACAGGGAACTAATCTATGGGCGTGGTGAAAGCCAACACATTCTGGCTAGGCTTATAAATGCCTTCAGGCAGATAGCCTAGTACCTACCTATGAACCTATAAGACAAACCCTGTTATTCTAGCAACTTTCTAAGTTTAAAAGAGCAATATTTAAAATCTGTCCCTATTTTTGGCCTTTTGTCCCCCATTTATGTCATGCTTTGTCCAGATTTTTTGCATTAAGAGGTTGAGAGGAATTTGTCAGAATAACTTGCAATCGTCTTAGTAGTTCAGTAACAGCAGAAAACAGCTGTATACAGATTTCTCTAGAGTCCCATCTATACACACTGACTACTAGTTTGGAATG
>NC_056741.1:912066173-912081173 GCF_019279795.1 Protopterus annectens | reverse complement strand
ATTGAGATTTATGGCTACCAGGTGAAACTGTCCTCAGGAGATTATGGCAAAGCTCAGGTAAGAAAAAACAGTAGCTTCTAACTTATGCCATATCACATATGCAAACAAATGATTGGTTGTGCATGAAAGCAAAATATAGAACATGAATGCATTTTATCAATGAGAAGAAAACAAATCAGAAGAAATCTATGTTGTTCTGCAGCAGAAGTATGCAAATTACCAATACTATTGACTTGTTTTTAATTAAAATCCTCATGTAGTCATGTATTACTTGGATTAAAAACATTGTTCTCTGATAAGGAAATGGAGTATTTTGACGGTTCCCTTTCTTGATGGTTTACAACAAATCAGACTGATGGACTTTTTTAGTAAAAGATGGTGACAATTTTTGAATAAGGTAAAAAATTCACTTAAGAGGAGTGGGCAGGATAGAAAGGACTGGGAGACTGAGGAGGTCATGAAAATTTAGTGGGCTCTGAAGGTACATCTCCCTTCAGAGACTAGTAGCATTACTTATGCACCAAGATCAAACTGAGACAGACATGGCTGTACATGTGCTATGTCACTCTATAGTGGGAGAAAATGGGAAATAAAGCAACGGTTATTAGTTTTCTTTTCATTCAGATGCCCTGCTGCCACTGGAATGAACTCAGGATCTCAGATAGATGCTAACCAGTCTTTCACTTGAAAAAGAGTTTTGACTTATCTTCATTCGGTTTAGAGACAAAAGTCTCCGTTATTTAAAAGGAAAATACTCATGATAGGTTCCTAATGAAAAGAAAACGTTAGTAGTAGCAGATGAGGTAATTGAGTAAAGATTTTGGTTAATTTCCATGACTGGTAAAGACATAGATGTCAGCATCTGTTCTCTGTCGTGTTCCTGTTTGTGAATATATAATACTTACACAGTACCAGTGTCTTTTAGAGGAGTTACCATTACTGGGTTAGTGTCTCATTTCATTTATTCATCACAGCACTTAACTAAATATTCACATTAAATGCATTTTATGTCTAATGCATCTTTACTCGTTCATCTTGACTTTAAACTTTCTACTGTACATATACTTTATAGTGTTTGTCAGCTGTAAAGGGGCACAGTGACATACACATTTATAGCTTGCAAAGTTTTGTTCTGCAATGAATTTTGGTCTTTTGAAACAGTTTTCTGCCGTCTCTGAATTCCTGTTATGGATATTGCTTTAGCATCCACATTCACCACATGCAATAAAAAACATTCTCGTCTCACTTCTTGGTGATAAAAGTCTTGACTGCAGTTCTGTTTTCACATTTGTTATTCTGATGGCAAAACAAATATTTTGACCAGAGACATAGCTGCCTCATTTAACACCCACTGCTGCCTGTCTGACACCACCCTAAAAAAGGTGCCTTCCCCCTGATTTAATACTCCAAACTACTGAGCAGCATTCAGAAATGCTGATATGGAAATGAATGCCTTTCTTTTCTGCCCGCTGTCTACTCCTATGATCTGCCCCTAACTTTATTTCAAAATGTTTCAATGACATGTCTAGCTGTCTGACAATGCTTGCTAAGTGCTTTACTGGCTTTAAAAAAACAGCAAAACACTTTGCTCTTTTTTCTTTAACAAGTAGTGCATGGAAGAGACAAATTTTCATATACTACAAAAATTATCATCAGATCGCTCATCACAACTTAAAATTATGTTTTCTTGACGGGGATGCCAAGATTCAACTTGAAAGTGAATTTCTTGGCTTTCTTGAACACATAATAAGCAATTTATGATCAGGGATATGATCATAATCTTCTATATTGTTTGTGCCAACACACACTCTTATAAAGTCTTTTTTGTTTAAAGCACCAACTGCCTTTTTTAAGTAGGTACAAATGTGTTGAAACACTTGTATAGAAATTCAGCAATATCTAAACTTTACTCTGCTCTGCTTTTACATTATTCATTAGTTTTCAAAAAACATACACTATTGGTTCAGTGTCATAAAGGAATAAAGTTCTGACTACCTCCTAGATTACTTGAGTTTGAGTAGCAGCTTGGGCGTTGTTAGAGCTGGCCAAGAAATGAGAGGAGCGAATGGCAAATGTTGGCTCCAACAACCTGCTTATTTTATATTGAGGAATTCATTAGATGGGTGAAACATGGCGTGCCTACAGTTAGAGCAGTTTGGCATTATTGGCTTGAATTCTCCAGTAAAAACAAAATAAAGACTCATGTGCATTCAGAAGCCATGTAGCTGAAAACACGGGTATGCCCTTGAGGAGTCATTTGCATATATCCTGTGGGCCTCCATTACAGAAGGTTTAAAATATTACACAGTGAACATGCTAGACTAGCTGTGTCTTTCAAAAGGCTTTACTGACTAAGCTTGCATAGACTGTGCCATACACTACTGTATGGGAAATTTTGGTTTGTCTGTCTTTATATTTTTCTTGTATTTTGTATATTGAGGTGCATTTCTCACTGTGTATGCTCCAGTGCATATTTAAAGTTTTGCTTTGGAAGGGAATCAAATCTGTGTTTGTTGGTGAGTCACAAGGAAATGGAACGGGTCACCTAAGATTAATCGCCTGTGAACCGAGGGAGGAGTTAGATACTAGGCCTTCTATTTAATGGGGAAATAAATAATTTCAAAGCTTTACTAAATAAGCTCACTCATACTCTGCCGTAGAATGCAAAGTGGGAAAGGTTGGCTTAGATTTCTTTGTATTTTTATTGGATTTTTGTATATTATGCTATATTTGTCTGTCATAGTCTACCGTCAGTCTAGCTGACAAGCCCTGAAGTACAAACGCAAAAAAGTAGGTACATCTAGTCAAAAATCAGTGTACTTCATTAGCATAAAAAATGCATTCCAGATATCACATAACTCCTCCCACTTCCAATAGGATTGTGAGATATTACTCAAAAAACTTTAAAAATCTGAGTAAGAAAAGTGATGCAAAAATATGAGCATGTTATCAATGGCACAGTGTACAGTTTGTTGACTTTAACAAAACTGCCTCACAAAGTTTTTTACTTTTCCTTCCAAAAAATGAGATATAACATTTGGGCCATCTTTCAATTATTGAGGCCAACAGTAGGTTGGTCTTGTGGTTTGGTTTCCTGTTTACTAAACAACTTCAAAATAATGTGAGAGGGGAAATTCAGAAAACTGTGAAGGCGTAAACAAAGTCTGAAAATAAAAATGTACCTCCAAAATATAAGTTATTCAGAAAAGTATGTGAAGGGGTAAATCAAGCTTGAATATATGACTATACCTCCAAAATGTGTGCAGTTGGGAGGTCAGTAAAAGTTAACACAATACCACAAAGGTTTCTATTGATTTTGTGTCTCTCATATGAAGTTAAACATGATTGCATGAATTTGATTCTAGGTATTATAATTTAAAGTTCACCACAAAAAATAAAAAATAAATAATTGCAATGATTAAGAAATGAATGAACCCTTAATTTCTGTTCCCTGCTACACCAGCAGTAAATACTCATCAGTAACCAGTCATAATGGACACTCAGTTAACACTAAACAATCACATCATCAGTGAGCTAAATAAGATATTCCCCCTCCATTTTGGTGTTTAAGTTTACCAGCTTTAGAGTACCAAATTTAAGAATAATTATATAACAATATTCACAACATTTCTAATATTACACGCAAAAACACTGTTAGGTCTATGACACTGTGCAAAATGTATAGCAATGAGTTGTATTTAGCCTGGTTATTCTGGGCAGTTACCCCCACCCCCACCCCACCCCAGAAAAAAATTGAGGATCAAAAAAGTCCTCTGAGATAAATGGGGAGTCAAAATTCCCCTCAAAGTTGAGGACAAAGAAAAAAGGTTTATCACTTAAGACCTGTATCCTCATGTATCTAGCATGTACACATATTCTATGACGGCTCCTTGCTTCAGTTTATTTACTTTGAAAAAAATGACTTTCACATTAGACAAACAGGGCTGTACTTGCTCCTTGCTACAGCTCTTGACACACAAACTCTTAATCAGCTACAATTAGAAATAATGGCTGCTTAAATGATTGCTAATACTGCTTGCAGCATCTTACTGGCGCCTTAACTTCAGTGCCAGTTGTGCCCACTAACATCCTGTGCCTCTTCATTCACCTTTGCTATGGCTTTGGCAATGTGGCTTTTAGAATTACATTTCTTAACATCATGAATCTGTTTCAAAAGTCTAGTTGTGAATATCTTTAGTTTGAACTTGAGAGCTGTGCATGTAAAACATTGACAAAAACAGTCCATACACATCTGCTCTTTCTCTGACAAGATAGTCTTGGATTGTGTAAAGGTCATTTCAAGGTGAGGGGGGGGCACCCATAAGGGGATAGCGAGGAGAGTTTGCTCCTGCAGAAAATATTTGTGTGCATGTGTGGCTAATACTACCATGCAATTAAGGCATAGTCTAGTTCTATATTTTATTGGACCCATATCAGCACAACAAATAATGTTGACTACCACTCATTCTGTTCCATAAGTTCAGTTTCAATTCTTATATCTTACAGCTGGAACACAAGTTTCAATGCCTTACTTAAAGAGTAATTAATGTTCAAAATGGCAGTCCCTTCTCATTTTTGGCAAGGGAGATTATCAAATCAATTGTAAACTCCTTGTATTTCTACTTTAGCTCCTCTAGCATGGCATCACCTGCCAATTCATACTATAATCATGATAAGGACTTCAAGGCAGGCCTACCCAATGAACTCATATGCAGAGCAACCTATGATGCTTTGTTAATATTCCACAGGTAGCTTACTACTGCTTGTTTCATAAATACGCATTAATCCTACCTTATAGGACATATTTGAGAATATGTTTTAAGAATATTGCTGAACAATGTAGGTCATTTAGTTTGTTCTTCAAATGCCTGCATATTTGTTTGTTTTAAATTAATTTACTTAGCAATTAATTCATGAATTCAGTAATGCCCCCTTTATCCAGTTCAGGGTTGTGAGGAAGATAGACTCCATTGTAAAACTTGGAATGAGGCAAAGAAAATAATCTTGACTGACAGTCCAGTTCATCATGGGATGCGTGCTTAGTCACTTGCACACCACACAAACATTCACAACCAATGTAGATGATTGCCATTTCATGTACAGCATGCCTTTGATATTTGAGAAGAAATATCATCCAATAAAAATATCACATAGTAAAAAGGGGTGACATGCAGACTGCACACAGAAGGCATCCCAGCTACGGCTGAACCAGAGAACCAAGCACCATGATGCAACACTACTACCTGCTACAGAATTCTTTTGTTATTTTTTAATCTCTCTTGTTTTTGTAATCTATAAATGTATTTTTTCTTGTTTCTGTTTTATTGGTTATGTTTGCCTGTAGCTCAGACCCAGGCTGAAATTGATCCATTTTATATCAACCCATTATCTCTGTTACAAAATTATAAATAAAATGAATTAAACAAGAATGCCTGTGTTCAGATTTACTGCTGATATGTTTAGCTGTATATAATG
This sequence comes from Protopterus annectens, assembly GCF_019279795.1. NCBI lineage: Eukaryota > Metazoa > Chordata > Ceratodontiformes > Protopteridae > Protopterus > Protopterus annectens. Next base: position 912,075,698 of record NC_056741.1, on the reverse strand, counting down.
TTCAAAAACAACAGTATCTGATAAAACCTTTGTATACTTCGGTATTAAACTGTGACAAACATATCCTGAGTGTTGAATATTTCTATATCTGTAGCCAGGGCCGGTGCTAGTATTTTGGGGGCCCCCAGCAAGTTTCACGTTGGGGGCCCTACCCAGGAGAATGTAAAAAGTGTGACCATATTGCCATCACGCCTCCGTCCCTATCAAGCTCATGCAACACCGTTTAACAATCACTGTGTAGTGTTACTACATTCAAACCATTAAAAAGTCTTGAAATGTCAAGGTACACACTGGCTGGCATTTAGTACCAATGTTACATTATGACAAGCCTTTGTGCCACAATAAGGTAGCCATTCACAATGGTACACACACACTGACTGGGACTGCGCAGTGATGCAGCAGTTAACTTTGTCACCCCCCCTCCCCCAGCAAGGGTTCTCTGGTTTGATTCTCAGCTAGAGTGCCTTCTGTGAGGAGTCTGCATGTCCTCCCTGCGTTTGTGTGGTTTCCTCCCACATTCCAAAGACATGTTTCTGCAGCATTTCTCCCTGGGCCTCTGCTAAAAATAGGCTCTGTCCTAGTTGAACAAATGTTAAATAAATAAAATAAATAAAATTTAGTACCAATACATTATGACAAGCCCCTGTACCACAGCAAGTTAGCCACACACAGAGGTTCACACACTGACTGGCATTTAGTACTAATGTTACATTACGACAAGCCCTTGTACCACAGCAAGGTAGCCACTCACAAATACACACACACACACACACACACACACACACACACACGCACACACACACACACACACACACACACAAACACACACACGCACACACACACACACACACACACACTCTGACATTTAGTAGTAATGTTGTTACATTATGGCAAGCCTCTGTACAGCATCAAGGTAGCCAGTCCCACAGAGGTACACAAAGACACCTACACAGACTCCCTCACACAGGACAGAGACACGAGGCAGACAGTTACACAGACTCACAGACAGGACATAGACACCCACACCTGATGGACTGCACTACAGTAAGACTGAACATTAAGAATTTAAAATACTGGGCTTATGAACTAATAATGATGCTAGGATAAGATTTTGCAGTAGCATGTGTTGTGTGACCCCTCATTTTTGAAGAACAGATCAAAACTAACAAACATCTGGACATTGTGCAACATTCTCACAGCCCCTACCAACCTCCTAACCTCTCAGCATAATTCCAAAGCTGAAAATAACTGCAGAACAAAGGTGTAACATCAAAGATAGTTACAAACATTGCTATGATAAACTTAAAAAGATATTAGAATAACAGGGATTGCATTAGCATTCATTACAAAAATCAGTACATTCTACAGAACTCTCATAGTCCCCCAAAAGTCTCAGCACAATTCTAGAGGAGGTACAAAAAACAAAAAAAAAAAAACAAGACGAGGACATAACATTAGGGGGTTTAAAACATTGTGGTTATGAACTAATAAAGACGGTAAGATGGTAGAATAACAGATTTTCCCAGTAGCATGCATTGTTTTTTGAAGACTAACAGACCAAAAATACAGGTCAAACATCTAAACATTGTGCAACATTCTCACAGCCCCTACCCCTCTCCTCTAACCTCACAGCTTAACAATTCCAGACAAAGCCCCCCCCCCCCAAAAAAAAAAAAAAAAAAGAAAATGCAAAACAAAGGCATAACATCAGGAATAGTTTGCTATGATCAACTTCAATAGTAGAACAGGGGTTGCACTGGCACGCATTAAGACATCAGTACATTTTGCAGAATTGTCACAGCCCTTACCCCCCCAGTATCTCAGCACAATAAATCTGGATGAAGTGAAAGTAAAATAAAAACACAAAGGCATAACATAAAAAAACTATGTGCTTATCAGCAAATGCAGATGCTGGAATAACCGATTATGAAATAAAATGCATTGCATAACCCCACATGTTTTAATGAAAATAGATAAATACCAGGCAAACATCTGAATATTGCACAACATTCTCACATACTGTAACTCCCCTATCAACCTGTAAGCACTATAATGCTATACAAAGCAAAAAAGGATCACAGAACAAAGGCGTACCCTCAGGGATAGTTGTAAAAGCTGCCGGTATACACAATACTAGTATAACAGGGTTTGCATTAGTATACATTAAAACAGCAGCTGCACATTCTGCAACATTCTCACAGCCACTAACTCCCCTCCCAACCTCTCAGCACAATAATTTTGGACAGAGCAAAAAATTATCATAGAACAAAGGTGTAGCATCAGGCATAGTTGTAAACATTGCCGGAATACACAAAACATACTAGCAGAACAAGGTTTGCATTGGTATACATTAAAACATCTGTATATTCTGCAGCATTCTCACAGCCACTATCCCCCCACTACCAATATTTCAGCACAGTTGTACACAAAATAAAAATGCAATATTGAATATTCTTATGCAAGATCTGGACATTAATTACAAACAAGCCTTCCTTCCTCAGTATCTTAGCAGAAGAATTCTGGACAAAGATAAAATAAAACTGTTACAACCACAGCCCCTCACCCCCCCACACACAAATCATCTTAGCGTAAGAACTCTGCAGAAAAAAAGTTATACAATCCTCTCCCTAGGTTTCCTCGCCACCCCCAGCAAAAAATAAAGTTAAAAATAAACCCAGCAACTTACCTTTTCTGCAGTTGATAGGAGGCTGCTACTAATCCTCTGCTTGCTTCTACTACACACAGACCAGACCTGTTCAGCCCTTTTAAATTGCCCTCAAAAGGACAGTTTTTTAGATCTTTTAGAAATTGCCCTTACAAGGGCAATTAAAATACAGCTGCTTTTCTGGTCCCACGGTCATTCCACAAAAACCTGCATCCTCCATCCATCTTCACAGCATACCTCTCAACCTCTTAGCATGAAAAATCTGGACAAAGCCAAAAATAATAAGGGTACAAAGGCTTAAAAATAGGGATACTTTTTAAATATTGCTCATATAAACTTACAAACTTGCTTTCAGACTTTGCTTTAGCATACATTTTTCTGAAGGATATAAAGTCTGAAACTTAAATGTATGTGTCTGCTATTATTTAGTGACTTCAATACTCATTAATGTATAAGGAAGACACACATTTTATGAAGAACAAACCAAAAATATAAAGCAAAAATCTGGATATTCTTAAAAATCTGGGCAGTTCAGATGTTTGCCTAATGTCGACAATCAAAAGAACTGACCCAACAGATCACATATTACGGTAAACCCAATCAGGAAGCTAGAACTTGCTTCTTTGACTGCTGCAGCCAATCAGGTCCCTCACTTCACTGAAGAGCACCTAATTGAGAGCAGCTGACAAGTAAAGCAAGGGACCTGATTGGCTGCAGCCATCAAGGAAGCAAGTTCTTTCAGGGAAAAAAAAAAGATGGAATCACATGATGGCACTGCCGAATGAATGAGGCACCAAGCCAGGAGTGGAAGAGATGTTGAAACCCACGACTGCTTCATATGGGGGCCCTCGTATGTGGGGAGATAATCGGGGGCTCCCCGCGGCCGCGAGTTTGGCAGGTGCCTAATGCCGGCTATGTCTGTAGCAAATAGAGCTATGCACTGATTTCATTATTTAAATACATTTATATTATACTGTTTATATTATCTTTTGTTATTTAATGTATTTTTATTATACTGTTTATACTACCAGTTCTTCTGGGACTAGAACATTTGTAATCTTATCTTGATGTAACAAAGGGTGATAATTCTTTTGCCTGGCATTTTTCTAAAAAAAATTCCAATTCATCTGCATTTAAATACAGAATTTTGATTAGTAATACACTAGGGAGTAAAATAAGGTTTATGTTGAGAAAAATAAAGACTTGTATTAAATAGAGGATTTTACAAATGAAGCGTTCTTACTGAAATACCTTGGAAAAATAATGTTGAGTAAGCAGCTTGCTTGTAGCTTGATTGGGTAATTGCCTGATTAAAGACTTGCATATACGAAACCATTTCATCATTGATTATGTATACTGCTTGACTACTTAAGAATTCATAATATCATGTTTAATCATGCCTTTAAAGGCCAAATAAGGAAAGCAGTACAACTGTTATATTACTACGGTTGTTTCCATTAATCAGTCTTGCATTTTTATTTCATTGAAGGATGTGCCTGGCTGTAATAGCATTCTTGCAGTATATTTTTTCAGTGCCTGTGGCAACTAAAGATTTTTACCTTAAAGACTACATTCACTGAGCAGTTAATATCCATGCAAGGAGGGAAAATAAATTTATCTCATGAAAACAAGTACATCTTTAAGTAAAACATAATAAAACTAAGGTTTTCACACAAAGCTTAATCTTTCTATTAAATGTTCAAATGACTCCTAGCTTATTTTATGAAATTTTAAAGAGACAGTAACTACAGACAAAATCTGTAACAGAACACATTGTTATACAGTTCAATCTGCCACAAGGCTTTGGCTTACAAAATAGTGGATTTTGACACTTAAAGGACAACAATGTGATTATATTATTACATGCTCAACTTCTCTGTCCTTTTTCTCCATATTTATTGTCCCTGCTATGGATAAACAACAACACAGCATTTAAAATATTTTAAATGGACTGTTTCTCTCCACTAGAACAGTACCTTACTGTACTATGGTGGTTTTACTTTCAAAAAAACTTTTATCCTGCCCTGGAAAAGTCTCCAATTCACTGATATCATCAAGGCCATTGATTACAGGTTGTTTTCCGGCCAGTTCCCTCCCCAAACTCACATCACAATGACTGTCCTAAAAACCCACCCATGCTATGATGTCACAGCTCCCTGGTCCTTTCCCTACCCATACAGAAAGTAATGGTTATAGCAAGAAAACAGCACATGAGTCAAGTCTCCGCTGTGAGCTGTCAATCACAGCAGGTAACAGCTCAAATTACCCTTATCACTTTGACAGCTAGGGAAGTTAGGTGTGAAGGCGGGATGGGAGATGAGTCAAAGTAGTAGAATTCAGGCTTCACAAAAACACTGCAGTTCAGCCGTTCTAAAAAGAAGCAGCAGTAAAAAGCACTTTGAAAGTCTGCTCTGTGGCATTTGCATGGTTTGTGCTTTAAGTAGTCGTTGAACAGCATGAAATGTTACTTAAAACTAACTGAAGACAGCAGTGTATGCATATAAAATCAAAGCAGTGACAGGAGCTTTAGGAAGAAAGAGGCCTGCGTGATGTAACTTTTTTACAGATAAGCACTGCATTGTTGGATACTTAGAGGCAGACTAAACAATCAGAATTACTTCAAGATGCCAGACCCCATGTGGACAGACTTAGAAATTACATATACAAATATTTAAAAACCTGTAAATAGACCCAGAGTGGTGTTAAAATGTAAGAAACACCAAACCATGATGAAATAAACATGTTTTTTGAGTCTGTGGGTGTGGTTCTCCTTAAAGTGCATCCAGAGTGGGGGCAGGGAAAATATTCAAGTGGGTGGTAGTTGACTTAATTTGTGTATATAACAGTTATTCTTTACCATCTGTATTGTAATCTTCATTCATTCTTCTATTACTACTTAATCCATATCAGTAACATGGGAAAACCAAAGACTAACCCTAGCACTTAGTTGGAGCAAACCAGAGAAACTGATCCTCTATGCAGTGCTAGCTCACTGCAGAATACAAACATGTAGGTATGCCTACACACACACACGTGTGCGCACCGTTCAGAAGATCATCAGTTAACCAACAGTGCACCTTTTGCATGAGGGAAAATGCCACAGCACACAGCAAAAACTCATGCAGAAACTGGAATAATATGAAAATTAGAGTATCCCACCTGAAAATGAAAACAGAGAACCAAGCACTGAGAGTTTTGGGTCAGGTTCCTGATATCCATCTTAGATGGACAGTGCATGTAGAATCTGCTGATGACTTGAGCTGCTCTGTGCTCCATTTCTTTGCTACATACAGCTACTGTTTTAAAGTCCATTTACTGCTAATCTGTTAAACTGTTTATTGTGCTGGAGACTGGATGTTTGGGACACTTTTTGGCTTTTTTCAAGTGATATTAAAAAAGTTGTTTGTGTTCTGTGCATTCTGCTTGTTCCATGCTTAATTTACAGCTGTTTGCCTGATTGGTTGTAACTTTTAAGAGTACATTTTAAATTAGTTTGCATAGCAAGACCTACTGCTCTATTTGGCTGAGCTGATCTATGATGTATGTCCTTGCTGTACACTGCTACTGATTGGCCAGTTCTAACCAGATTTGGCCTTGATGCACTATGCACAGTAGGAGGTGCATTGCACTGTATAGAAGCAATTTGTTTTAAAGTGTTTGTAACTGTTATATAACATTCCTCACATTCATCTTGGTTATTCACTTAGTTTACATGGTTAATTCCAGTAACCTATATTGCATTGAGTTGTGGCTTCTGGTTGTCAGCTGAGCTGTACTGCCTTCCACATAACTACTTCTGTTTGCTATCTGCAGTCAGTTACTCAAAGTTCTGCTATTAAAATTCCCTTTTGCTCCCAGCCCAGTTCATCAACATCATCACCAGCTACTGATACCTACATTTCCCTTTGAACTTAGGCTAGTTAATGACAGCAGCTGTATGTATTTGTATCCAAGCATGTGGCAACCAGTTCTGCTAAACCCTAGAAACAATCATTGTGTGACATCTAAAACAACTGAATGGTGAGTTTTATATCATCTGTAGCAACCTCTCTCCATTCTTTTGTAAGCAATCAGGCTTTGAAGTGTATAGTGTGGCATGTGAGCCCTCTCCCAGTGATACCACTGATGGAATCTGAGCCTGCTATTCTAGAGTGTACTAGGTGTAATTCGTACTATGTGTTCAGCCCTCATTCTATTATTATCATACTGAGTTCATGCATTTCTCTCTTATTATTGTAATTGTGCACTATGCCAAACTGCAGTTGCAGTTTTGGATCTTACTATGTATCATTTCTACTACCTGTTCAGCTCTCATACTATTGTTGTCAATGTTATTTTGTGTGCTGTACCAAACCATAGTTGTATACTGCTCTTGGATTAGACTGTACTGTGTAATTTCTTCCCTGTGGGCTCAAGAAGTTCCTTCATCGGTGTCTGTACATTTTCTCATCACTATGTACATCTGCACAGCACCAATATATTTAACCAACATATCTTCTCTGCCTGCTGAGTAAATTGCTTCGATAGACCATTCCTGCTCTTGGTCATTTTACCCACCTGACAAACATGGAAATCAAGTCTGCCATTATCCCTTTGTTACACTGTCCTTATAATTGTATTCTGAGAAAGGGAAGGAACTGCCTGGTGCTCACTGACCACCAAGTACTACTGAACCAACCTGATATGAATTGTAAGATGTGTGATTATCCATATTACCTGGAGTATCCCCACACTTTCACAGATGGACATTAAACAATACATACATTTATTCACAGCTCCACAAGATCACACTAAACATACATGTACAAAATCTCCTAGCCTCCAAAGATCAGCAAAGATCAAGACTTAAGAGCAGTGCCAGCAATTCATTAACTCAGCTTCACCATATTTGTGTAAATCAGTCATTAGGCTCCTGATTAGAAACGTTCTGCTGACATGAAGACTGCATAATGAAATAGAAATGTGCAAATAATTAGGGATTCCATCAGCAGACACAGTGAGGTTACACTCAATAATCTAGATAAAGATAGGATGACAGCTGCAAGGATCCATGATGTCATAAGGACCCTATTTCCCTTAAACAGGACAGATATTACTATAACCTGGTGTTCGCCCAGTTATTCAGCTCAGAATGACATGCAGAGAGACATAATGGAGCTTGACATATGTGTCAAATGCAAGTAAGAGACTGATCCTAAGTGGAATCCTTCACTCAACAAGAAGATTGCACAGATCCATAGAAAAGATAACAGGCTTTAACAGTTGCCTTACATGGACAAAGAAATTCATATAAATCAATGCAAAAAAATAAGTAGCTGATCTCATTCTAGGTAGATCAATTATGTATCATTTTGTGGTGAGTGACAGCAGAAAATGTTTCACCTAGGATGGCCACCACCTTGGATTCCATAGATTCTGCATGTTGGCCCAAGTATTTGCTCTCCCTGTAGTGTCTTTTTTTTTAACACAAAGTCCAGCTTCTGGACATACCAACATAACAAAAAGCTTTGCAGTAAATTTCAATCCAGATCATGTCAAGTTTGCTCTACTCAGTGCCTGAAGTTTTATCAATAAATTGCCAGTTCTCGAGGCTCTTATACAACTTTACCACATCTGTGTATGTTTTGTAGTAGAAACATGGCTCCAGTGTAAAGACAGCACTCCCTTTATACTGGGTTTTATTGTCTATAACTCATTCAGATTTGATGATATCTATGGAAAAGAATCATTATAAATCAGAGGTCCAACTAGCTCTAGACAAATTACCTATGACCCACAAATAGAATTTACTGAACTTTAAATTACCTTAAACAAGACAAATCATCAGTTCATAACCTGCTATAATTCCCTTTCTACATCCCAGGAGGGCCACGAAAGACTTAAAATGTGTTTAATTAATCATAGATAAAAATGCTGGTAGGTTCCTATCAGGGTGAGTTCTGGCAATGTGATTATGGCCTGTGGACTTACTGTACCTTGTATATTCAATGAATCTATGAAAAAAGATCAGTAAAATGCATTGACTGAACAAAAGTGAATGCACATCGTCTTTACACTCTATGTTGGTTATAATAACTAAATACCAGAAAAATCAAACAACAAAATAATGCAGGAAGTGAGAGAATAAGGATATGGATCCTGTATCCAAACCATCAATCCCTAAGTGGCCCTAGAAAAAATGTGAGGATTCCAAGAATCTAGAGACTCTAAAACTGCTGTTGGGCTTTGTTGGGTTTAAGAAAAATTTGTTTACCATTCATCAGTTAACAAGATTTAATCCAGATTGTAAAACGCAGGTTCACTTTGCCACCTCAAACAAATATTCTCCTGTATGTTAACTTGGCATGAAAGTTGATCCATTGAGATTCCCACAAATATTTTTTAAGGAGAGGCTACTATTATAGATTAAACAATTCATCATACAAAGTAAAGCTTTTCTGTGCATGTATAACCAAGATGTTTCGCTTTGATTAACTAACACACATCATTCTCATGTTCAGAGAATGGAATAAGCATTATGGCTATGGAAAGAAAACTACACAGCTTTTATTAATTGGTTATACATTTATAAAACATTAAGTGATATAAATGAAAATAAGAGAGTTGCCTTATAACACTATGTTGTTTTTTTTTTCCACAGGTAAATGGGACATTGTTAAACCTGCCAATACAATTTAACTCAGTAAATTTAAATATGTCCTCCTCTAATTCCTCTGTTCTACTGAATACGGACTTTGGTCTTCATATTTCATATGACTGGAGCCGTCACATTTTAGTGACTGTTCCCTTCAACTACTCTGGTGGACTTTGTGGACTTTGTGGAAATTTCAATGGGAATGCCTCTGATGATTTTACTATGC